>NW_026623930.1:122907-292024 GCF_030028575.1 Malurus melanocephalus | reverse complement strand
GTTCAGTGTCAGAATAGTGCGAATGAGTTCTGCAGCAACACATCAAACATAAGTTTCCTGTTGGGAGGTAGTTTATTAAATGAGTGAAGATCTGATTCTGTTCAATACGATTAAAATGAGCAAACCAACAGCCACTAACTCTTCCTGATCTCCCCCAAAAGAAGGGAAAAGCCCATCCTGGAATGAAATAAAAATGCCTGAGCCAATGCTATGTAAGATAACAGGAAATCATTAGACATATACTGCCCACCGTCTGTAAGATACATGCTTCATTTTGAAACAAATCTGTACTTGGAGGCATCAGTAATTATTTCCATTTATTTTCTGCTTCAGTGGTATGTAAAGCTGCAGTTTTGATATGGCTTGCCAAATGCCTCTGTTGATTTACATAAAAGGTTCAGAGGAGGCAGAAATATTTGCCTGAGGGATAAAAATAAACATATTCAAGCAAACAAGATGCTAGTAAAAATGTAGTAAATTCTGAAATTCAGTGGAAAACTGACAGTACTTTTCCCTGTGCTTATCTAAGGATAATTTTGCTTGCTTTGCAAGGGCAAACACAGCAGAGTTTGGTGAATCAAAAGGATGGAGCTTTCAGTCATCCCCTGCTCTGAAGGGGCACTGTCCCCTCTTTTGCAGAGGACAGAGGGAAGGCCTGGTGGGTGGTTGGTCCCACCAAAGTGGGTAGGGGCAGGAGCCCTGAGCTGAAGGTCTGTTTTCCCTCTTGTAATGCTCGAGTGAGCTCTGCTGATGGGAAGGGTGGGGAGGGGACACCCACAGAGCCTTTTCCACTCTCTCAAACACCCCCACACGCACCCTGTGTCCTGGTGTCAGGGAAACCAGTGACAGTGACCATGGAAGGGAACCTGGACTGCAGCACTATTACTGCAGCGACCAAAAACCAGGAACAGCCCAAGATCCCTGAACTCCCCAGCTGTGCTCTGCCAGAAAACCACACAGTCTTCCCCAGTGCTTTTCAGCTTTGCAGAAATTCTGCACAAACTGCAGGAATCAAAGGGGAGAGAGTTTCATCCAAACCCCTCCTGCTACTGCTGCGTTCTACCTGGCTTTCTTTGAGGAGTGCATGGAAAGCTCACAGCAGGTCCTCTCCTCCAGGTGGGCAAGAAACTGTCAGTCAAGGCAGCTGCTTCATAGTATGCTTGCTGTGTCCCTCTAAAAACATCCAAAAGCCCCACACTCCTCCTGTCTTTTATCTCCTTAGCACCATGATTTACTTTTTTTAATAGATATGGAAATGAAAATAAAAAAAATTCAAATCCTTACTTTGCATTTGCAGTCTAGGTTTTGAGTCTTTGAGGTGCTTGCAGTTAATGTCTTCAAGATTTTGTCAGCTGCCATGAAGGCTGGAACCATTTTCTCCCCATTTTAATGAAAGCCAAGATTTGATGCAATGTCACAGGAACTTGAGACAAAGTTTCAAGAGAATCTTTGAAAATCTCAAAGGTCTGATTCTGCATCTCCACAGAATATGTTTTGCACATATCCTCACTGCCTTGCAAGGCCCACTGCTGGCTTTACAGGAGAGAAACTGCATTTGTATGGCTGTGATGGCAGTGAGGGTTGCATGGAGAAGGAAAGAGGATGGAGGATGGAGGGAGGAGGATGGAGAGGCACAACCTCACCTCTCTCAGCCAAATGACACATTGCATCCACTGCCCTAAGCAAGGGTTTGTGAGCAGCTCCAACACTTCCCTCATCACCAAACTCATGTCTATGTCTTTTCTCATAGAAATGTTGTTCATTTTCAGCTGAAGTAGTTCATTACAAAAGCCATCCTCCTTTGGATGTAGTTAAAAAGACTCTATTTGGTGAACAAGATGTACAGAGACCCTCAGTGCTTACTTTGGCACAGTGACAATGACGGATGTTATTTTCTCTAAGAGTGAAGGGTTAATATTTAAGAAATAATTTTCTTGCTCTTTACATCAGAGGAACAGGGCTTACCTTGAGCATGAAATTTTAGTTGCCATTTGTTCAGACTAGTGCTGAAGAACTGGGCCAGAAGAGCAAGCTTGATTTTACTGCCACTTGCACATGTTGAGCTCCCATGAAATGGGGGTGATTGAACTGGGAAGGGCCTCACATTATTGCTGATTTAGTTAGAAAAACAGCCCTCATGTTGTCCATTAAAAAATGGGCACTGTTTGACTGGGAGACCACAAATTCAGAAAATTGTTGTAGTGATGTTAGAGAGCCCTTAGATTTCCTGTTGGAAGACCATTTCTGACCAGAAAAGAGAGATGTGTGCTATCAGCCATTAGAGCATCCTTCCAGGCTCCACCATCTGAGGATGGTGTTATGCTACTGAAGGCTTTTGGGTTTTTTTCAAGTAATGTGCTGCCCCTGTCTGGTTTTACTGGGCAGTTTGTAGCAACCACTTGCTGAAAATTTAGTGACCTTTGCTGAGCAATAGACCAGACCAGGTTTCCATCTTGCTTTATTCTGGCCTTTGAGGCTCTGCATGGCTGAAAAACAAAATCTCCGACTTGTTCAGTTCCCCTCAGTAGCTTCTCAAAGTCACAAAGTGCTTCTATTACCATAAGCTCTGTCGTATCCTGGGTTTTTTATTAAAGTCTTTAACACTGACAGCAATGTGAGACTAGGAGGAAAATTAACATGTACAACTTACAAGGAAGCACACGTGTTCTATACCAGAACAAGGAGTTTTTGAATAGGAAAAGGTCTAAATGAGGCACCTAGCAGGGTTTTGTTATCTGTGAGATCTTTGTACTTCCTCACACTGCTGTTTTAACACAAAAAAATGGATTAATAAAGAGTGTTGATCCACGGTGCTGTGTCTGTGCCTTAGTGTGCTATAAATGGAGGAGAACAAAGTGTCTTTTTCAAAGGTGAAAATGGGTTTAATAAAATGGTTAATCAAATAACCTGCATTCTGATTGCAATGATAGATCCCAATAGGAAGTAAAAAAAATGGTTGAATAAGAGCTCTGCATCTTCCATGAGAAAGGAAGAATGGATAAACAAGCACCACTGAGGTAACACCCCTGGTGCAAGTGGAAAGAAAAAAAAAAGTTTTAATTTGAAAAGCAACCGTGTGTTATCAAGAACTGGTAGTGAGTTTTTATACTCTGCCTGGTATTCCACCCCTGATGACTTTAAAGCCTCCTGCAAAACAAGAGAGATTTTTGCTGACACGGCAGCCTGTCAGCAGGCAGCTGGGCTGCAGGGCACTCAGTCAATGGCAAGGCAATTATTTACAAAGAAGAACAAGTAACCTCTAATTCTTTGGCTCTTAGTTGCCTTTCACCTCCCCCACCTCCTTTACAAATACAGGGCTAAAGAGAGGAAAATAAACCTAAAAATGCTCTCTTTGTTGTCACAGGCAAGGAGCAGGGGGGAGTAAAAAAACTTACATGTGCATTTTCTCCAGTTTTGTTTTTCAAATCCTATAAAAAAAGAAGTTCCAGACCTAATTGTAGAGTAAAAGATACACGGGGTCTAAATGCGGGGTTTTCCTAAAATAAATCTTACTTTTTGTTCTTTGTATCCTTTCCAAGTACATGTCTGGGAACTGCAGCCTGTATTTAGGTTTTAGAAATCCCTGTGAGATGCAGGAGCTGGGGCATTCCCTCTGGGCGGGGTGGGGGAGGACGTGCTGTGGGGGAGGAAGGTGGGCTCAAAATCCCATGGAAGCTGATTGCAGTGGCTGCAGATGGTGGCAGATGGCTCCAGCAGAGGTCAAGGGTCCAAAGATGGAGAGCTGAGCAGCCATCACTGCCAGGAGATCAACATTTGGGGTTCCTGACCATGGAGCAGTGAGGGATGGTGGTGAAGAGCCTGGAAGGAAGAGCAGAGAAGTTGGGGGGTTTAGGCATAAGGAGGTTTGGAGCAGAAGGTTGGAAGAACTGAGGAGATTCAGAGCTAGGAGTGTTCTGGACAGCTTTTGGGGTCAAAGAGGATGGGTGCTCTGGTAGGCACTGTGAAGTTTTGGCAATTCTTATCTAAGATGGATATGTGGAATTAGAAAAAAAATCAGGAATTGTATCTTTGAAGTGACAGGAGGCATGGGCTGTGGTTCAGTTGGGGGAGAGTTAAGGGGTCTCCAAGGTTGTTAGGCCAAAAGGGATAAAAGAGCTTAAGAGGTTGAGTGAGGATAACTATGGCACATCACTCAGGCCTTCTTGCAGTGATCCTGGTTTGAGATGGGAACACACATCACACCCTTCAGCAAAGGAACMTGCCCTTTTCCATACCACCAGTGCCCCTGGGCCTGTCAGGTGCTCTACAAGAAGTCTGCAAGTGCAAATAAGCATTAAGTCAGCTTTAATATTTCACAATACTCACAAAGTCTATATCCAGACCTCGCTGATAGCCCTAAATATGGAAAAGAGAGTTGCTTAAAACAGGAGTGGGGGTGTGGAGGTTACCCTCCCTTTATCACTCTCTCAATTAGCATGTGAARCCAGAAGGATCTTAACACTACATCCAAAGGAAAATACCATCAGTATTTTAAGTAGCTAGCATCCTTATGAACAGTCAGGGGGGGTTTTCTCACTCCCCAGATCTTCTTCTGGCAACAGTGCTCAGCACCAGCTGGCCTCCATCGCTCCTGAGAGTGTCTTTCTAGTACCAAAAGCTCACAGGACCATATTTCACTGAATCATCATTTTTTTTTTCTAGCACAGTTTGTGTGTACTCATACATAAAAGTTCTTTGAGAAAAGGTCAGGTTATGATTTTGAGTAAGCTAATTGGAGTTGAAAGCAGTGTCAGCTCTGGAACAGGTTCTGAGGACAGCTGTGTGAGTGTCTCTCTGCTGCATTACCCTCCTCTCTGCCAGTCAGCTTCTCAGAGGTAAAAAGCCCACAATTTCATAAGCCTCTTAACATAACATGGACACTAAGGAATTGGTATTTCTTTGTATTTTCCCTGTTGCTTACTGAGATTGAAAGGATTTCTGCTTTGAAATCTCAAACCCCCTAATGACTGGCTGCATAAGCTTCTTTAAGTATTTCTAAATTATTCGTTTTTCTCACCTCCTGATCTGGAGCCTTCTCCAGGTGATAGTAACAAACAGGTAAAAACTTTAATCTGTCATACATTTATTGTAGCCACAGCCATAAAAAATAGGGGAGGTTCATAGTTTAATCAATACCCTTCGCTCCAAAGCCTTTGGCTTTTACAAATTGAATCGTCAATACCATGGTGCAGGTACATTTCTTAAAGTTCATCAAAAGATTTGAAGCCATAAGTAGATATTTCAATCTAAACCTAGAAAATGCTCCTTGTATTACTGTCTTTACTTTGTTCCTTATATAACAACTCAAACCTCTAAAGTCCCCCTTCCTCCCTCCCTCTAAGCAGTACTTACTCCTGGGATCTTTCACGGAGAGTTAGAAAATAACTTTACAAGCTGCACACACAACCCTGACTGCAGAAAAGATGGTCACCACATAGACTTGTAAAGCTTTTTACATGCCTTACAGTGCTGGAGAGCAATTACATTTTCTACCTTCTGTATTAATAGTGTGGGGGGTTAAAGGCACAGCCCCTTTTGCAGTCATGGTCCTGGCTGCAGGGGCTCTTCATTGCAAATCTGGTATTAATCCCTTGTGCATTTCTAAAAATTCCTACACAGTTCATGGAATGATGGCAGTGGCCATCTTGCTGACAGCAATAACTGAGGTGCAAACACCAGTCTGTCCAGATGTTTTTATAAAGATAAACATATATCCATACTTATACATATACCTAAGGTGATGATGGCTTGGTGGAGGTTTCTTCCAGCCCTGATGTTCTGCTGCAGCTCCAGTGACCTCTCTGTGTTACTGGAATTGCTGTGGGACTGTCAGGAACATGGATCAGCCCCCTCAGCTCACGCTCTCCAGGAGCCCAAGGGCCCTGTGGGATCTGCTGTCATCTCAAATACACTGGTGCACTCTTGTCGTGGTAATATTTGCATAAATGTTATGGGGAAGATTGCACAAAGAGGACTTTCCTGTGCAGGCAAAGTTTTACCCATAACCAGGCAGAGCTTCTATTTGTCATCAACTATACRACAAACTGTATAACTGTTTTCTTCTGGCTGAGTAAGTTTCTAATTTTGGAAAACACCTGTGGAACATTTCTATGTATGCATGTTTTTATCTTTAGTTTAGTAAAGGTCTTTAATAAGAACTGCAAAATTTTGCCTTCTGAAGAAGCAGCACAGAGGAAATTTTACAATTGACTTTACAATAAACTTATTCAAATATTTCTCAGTCATATTTTTGGCATAGTTGCCATTATTTTCACTGAATCACAGTTTTACAATTTTACATATATTGAAACTAAGAATAATAAAAATAACATGCACCCAACTTTCTTTAGGCCATATACAATTCAGTCACTTACCAGATATTTTAATTTCAAAAGTTGGAGGTACTTAATAGCACTTGGTATTTTAGGCAGTCTTTTTTCTGTTCTTTGAATATTGATAAGATACCCTATAGGGAAGAAGGTAAGACTTTGATTCATGAGTTATATTTTGCAATAGATGCAAAAATATGAAATAGAAACTTCCTTTTTMTTTAGTTCATAAAACCAAGAGTCATTTTCTCTTGGGCCTTTTTGTCTTCCATCCACTAGCTTAAAGAATTTGTATCCATTTGAATTTTGCCAACAGCAAGAGCTGACAAGTAAATGTAGCGCGTACACGAATTCCCAGATCTGACAACAAGGGCAAATCTTTTGCTGACTTCAGAACCAAGAATTTCAGCCTAGTAAGTAATTTTGAACTATTTGCCCTTCTCAAACTTTATAGTAAAGGACCTGGACAAAAAAATGTGAATTCAGGAAACTATTGCTACTGTGTGCTACCGTCTTTTTGATCTGCAGGTACTCATTTGTAATTGAAATGATTAATGCATTTATTATAGGAAAGAGTAGTATTTCATATCACTTGAAGTTCATGCATTTTTCCTCTGTTCGCTAATATCTGACTTTCTTTCTAGCTGAGAATGACAGTTGCTTGCAACTTGCAAATAAGCAAATATTTCTGAAATAATATTATTGCCATTTCAGCTGCATATGCAACTATTCAAAAAAGTGCAGAAAAAAAACCCCAAAATAATTCCATACTTTTTTATGAACAAAGATTGAGCAACTGTAATTAAATAAATGCTCTTTCTGTTGCAATGATACTTTGTCTCTCACCTCCCTACCTGTTGATGTCCTGCCAAGGAAGGGTAGAACTGCAGGATAGGAGATGTGCATGAAAGGCTAAAGTGAAGGAGGAGTTGTACAGGTGGCAGTTGTTCAAGATGTCATGGGATTTCTCCCTTTTCCCTGTCCCTGTTAAGTCATTCCAYGGGAAATTGTACTTGTGTGAATTTACCTGATGGGGACATTGTTTTATCAGAAAACTTTCTTCCAGGAAAGACAGGTAACCTGTTGCTTATCTTTACTACCACCAATTTTTAACACCTCTCTGCACCTAGGACAGGATGTAAGATCCAGGGACTAAGAGGGTATTCCTGAGATACAGATTTATCAGTTCCAGGCTGGACAACAGAAGGAGCCCCCTCAGGGAGACCCTGAGGGAAGTGTTTAGGGGATTTCTTGAGAGCCACCCATCATTCTTGCTGCTCCTCTGAGCCATTCTCCCCTTTTTCGAGTGCACTTGCTGGAATAACTGCCTCTCCTCAGAGGGCTGGAGGACATGATTAAAAAATRTAGCTCCCGAGAACACAGATGTTCTGCTTTCAGCATCCAGTCACTGGTATTTCTTCCAAATGCTCTGTCATTTCCTGGGCAGATCTCGAGAGGGCTGAGTTCTGCTCAYGAAGCCTTGTTTGTGTTCAGTGCTCCTCTTCAGCTGGGCAAAATCCCTCATTTTTGCCTGAGGCTCATTAACCTGGGTTAATAAACTCTCATTATCCAAGGTTTCCTCAATCAACTGCTGAATTGATGATGAGCCTTCCAATACATGGCTACATCAGAGAGAGAGGTTTAACATCATGTAATTAAAATCCCCATTATTCTAGCATGAAGGTGACTGAACTGACACAGAGCAAACTCTGCCTACTAATTCAGAAAATAATGATGCAGAGTGAAAGCACTCAGCACTTCTCCCATCAGGAGGTCTTCCTATGCCTGGACCCAGCCAAAGGAACATCAGATGCTGGGAGAGACAAACAAATCATTTAAATTGGAGACTGAGTCAGGAGAGGTACAGTCTATCTGTACTGCAAGAGAAGGGGCAAAAGATGTCTGAAATAATCAACTTAAGACCTAGTTGTGRGCTAAATGAGATGGATGTGAAGGAAGAAGTGCAGCTTCAGGTGTGGTGTGGCTCATCCACACAACGTCAAGGGAAATTGSTAAATTAGGCCATTTGTAGTCAGAGGATGCACTCTGTGATGAGCTGTAGGCATGGCTTTGGTACTCTTAGATTTGTCKTGTTGACTCATTTCCTTCCCTTTCACAAGTCAAATTATTTTTCTAAATACCAAGTATATGGTACTGTCCTGGGAATGTGTCATCCTTTTCCTAGTATGGCTTGAAAAAAATCTTTGTGTTTATTTGTCCTTGAGAATGCTGATTAATAAACTACATATACTCAAGTAATGCATTTAGTAGTGCCTCTGCTGTATTTTTTTCCTCAGAACTTTTAGATCTTTGTGTCTTAAGTGAAAYAGAGACTGTAAAATTATTATGAATGTATTAAATGTCCCAGGCAAAATAGTTTCAAGCAAAACAGCCGTGAAAAGAAAGAAAATGAAGACRCTTAGATTTATATTCATTATATCAGAAATTGAACTCAACAGGGGATGGTACAATTTYCAAGTGATAATAACCAGCTCAATTAATTCAAAGTCGTGTGTTAATATTKTTGCTAAAGCAAAACTTTATCCCTTATCTGCACATGCCTGGGCAGGTGATTTCAACAGAGAATGATGGATTTTCAAGAGTAGATTTGAATTTATTTTCAATCAAGGTTATTTGCCAATGGCATTATGAGAAWGCTCGAGTCAATTCAACCAAGCAGCTCTGAGCATTTAAATTTTAGACCAATTTAAGAATATCAATAGATTTCAAAGTTAGTTTGTCCATATTATGCAGTAAAGCTGTGTTGGGACACCTGAATAATAAAACAAAAGCATCCAACCAGGAACGACTCCAACTTTAGACCAACCCTTGCTATAGCCCTGTGAGAGAAAGGAGTGAAACAGGGGTAAAAATATTCTGACATTTTTTTCTGCTAATGTACCAATTCCCTGAGTCCTGGTATCTCCCTCTCCCTGTGTGTGACTCAATATGTTACTGTCACATGAGCAAAATGAAGTTGCCTTTATCACTTTTCTAAATGAGAAACAGATGTGGCATTTGGTCACATGAAGTCCATACTTTTGGCCATAGAACAAATATAAGGATGGTCCTTAGGGTCTTCTGGRGTCTCTATAGGTGCTACGTGACACACAATTTGTATTTTTCTTCCAATATTTAGGAATCCCCATCAGAATGGGTTCACCAGTAGGAGCTAATGTCTTAAAATAAATTCAGCATTCCAGTGTTCATTCCTCCCCAGACCTACAGTCTTCCCAAATTTCATTGTGGTCTTTTTCTGCCTGGATATATGGCATATAAATAGTATTTTGGTTTTGTATTTTTTTAGGAGGATCTGCCTCCACTTCTTGGCCAGGCAAAACCTGTTTCCAGGAGATATTTACAAATGGGCTTGAAGGACTTTAACTTTGTCATGAGAGGGGATAGAAAATAACTTGGAAGAAGTGTTTATTTTGTCCCTCAAAYAACAGATTTGGGTCGACCACTGACACCTGACCCTGGTTCTGCCCTCTCARTTGTACCCAGGCTGCATTTTCACCTGTTTCCAGATTGGTTTCTGAGAAGCATTTTCTGTTCAATTTCTAGTCATGCTACTTTGTATGGACCAACTCTTTTTTAGTGCTATATTTTACATCGCTGAAAACAAAAGGAGGAATAGGATTGCTTCCCAGTTTCCAAGGTTTTTGGTTAGGCATGTCTGCTTAGCACTGGAAGTTCACAGCCCACAGCTCCTCTGTGTTAAACAGCAGGAACAGCACTTATCCTCTGACATGCATTCAAGTCATGTGCCTGAATTGTGCTGAGGGTTTCTGGTTTCTCAACAGATTTTGAATATATATCAGCCATACAGTTGTGAATAATAGCTCTATTTTCGGTATCATTACTAAAATCAGTAGCTGAGAGAGCTTATCACAGAATACCAGACTAGATGGATTGTGGGTCCAACCTAAGTCCCTCTGTGTTATTATGGAGAAGGTGATGTGGAAATCAAATTATAATTTTATGCCATAYATATCACCTTTTTCATGTAAAATATGTGCCATGAGTTTAATTATTAACACTATTCTATGCTGTGCCTAATTAAAATTCATCCTCAAGGTGACAATAGGATGCCTGCAACAACTTAATATGGGAGATATCTACATAATGCAGCAAAACCACTTGGATGGCAGGATGATGCAGATATTTTTTTTCCTGCTGCACCTGACTATACCTGTTTTTTTCCTATTACTTTAATGGACATTTCAACACAATTGTTGCACAATTTCAACATTCCAACAAATGTTCCACTGGCCAAAAAGACGTGTATATCATTAGAGCACCTTGCCCAGAATGTTTTGTGAAGATTCTGCCAGAAAGAAATATTTTAAATGCTCAGTAAAAGTAAAAAAGTATCTTGAATTTTGGCAGTGATTCATACTGAAGGCAGCTCACATGAGCTGCACAACAAGGAGTATTTATTSGGTGTTCATGAGTTCACAGGCCAAAAATGTTAATGACATTGAATAAGTTGTTTATTTAATGTGGCCACGAACCACACTGAATGCTTCATTACACACTTAATGACTAGAGATGAACAAATTGATTTTCTAAGTTGTTGTCCCAGTATTRCAGTTGGAAAAGCAATTGTTGTAGGTCAAAACAAAAAGAAAACATCCAGTTCATTCTTTGACATGCAAAAGGATTCACATATGTTTTGATTGCTCCTTTTTCCCTTTTCATAACACGCTGAAGGTACATTTCAAAACAAAACTTGGAAATAATTCAGTTTTTACATTTGCTTGATTTTTTTCCTCATTGTTTTTTTGGCAAGATGCTTCATCAGATAAATACAATTAATTTCAGTCAATCTTTTGTTTCTTCAGTGAATAAACTGCTTTCTCAACAAATTTTGAGCACATGGGTCTTGTCTCTACAGCTGAGGCAGACAGATGCTCTATCACCCCACTAGCTATTCTGAAAATTGGATAATTACTCTGGTGACCATCACCCAAGCTAAGAAAGGCCCCTTGAGCTGTGTGTATATACATTATTTAAAATATGTTCTTATGTCAGTGTAGCTGTGTAGCTTTCCTGAACAACTTTTGACTCAGACAGCAAATGCTTGATTTTGCTAGAAACTATCCTCCAACAGAAATGTTTTTCAGTTGTGGTCCACTTATTACTACATGAAACAAATTAGTACCAATTTGTATCACCTTGCAGCGGTAAAGACTAGATAGCACTGGATGGAAGAGTAGGTGTTCTTCACTGAGGGATGCAGGGTTTTGATTTGGTCATGTTGTCAGCAAAATCATTTCTTGTTTGCCTATCTAAGGGTAAAATGGCCATGYAGGAATGCTTAAGTGTTATAAAGGGCTTCCTGTGGTTTCCCAATCTGGAGATTGTTTACTTTGCAGGATAAATGGTGTTGCCAGGGCCAACTAAGAGGAGTATTTAAGTGCTCCCTGTGGGTCAGGAAACAGAGAAATCCTAAGGCAGAGAGTTACTTATGGTGAGGATATCCCTGTCTGGAATATAAGGGAAGGTTGTGCACATGTCCTGGGTAAGCAGGGGATGCTGTACCACATCCTTCTCTCAACCAGCACTGCAACCCTCCAGCATTCTGGATGGCTTCAGTGAATTGCTCCCACTAAGAGGCTGAATTAAGCATTATGAGTGTTGTGGGTTCTTGATTTTTTCCTAAACCCAAAAGGTTTTATGGATGAGACACTCTGTTTTACAAGTATAGATTATTTTTTTTAATGACTGCTTGTTTCTATCTTCACCTGTTTTGGTACTGCACAGAAAGTGTGCTGAGTAGCTGTAAACACAACAGTGTTTATTAGTCTGGCACAGTGGAATTGTCAGAAAATACACTTTATTGYATTCCCAGGAATAAAGACAGCTACAAAAATAAAGACCACTGGAATAAGGGATGTACTGAACCTTCTAGAAGTTATTGTAGTCCTCATGAGCTCTTCAGCATTTCCCTCTAGCACACTACACATCTAAATATAACAAATTCTAAAGGATACTGAAATGTCATATTTTGGTAAAGTGAGTTTTAATACCCTTTTAAGCCTTTTACTTGACACTGAGTTCTCCTAAACACTTGCCARTATCAGGAGATCCAGAAGCACTGCTGCAGAATGTCACAGAATGGCAGGTGCTGAGCTTTCAAATGGCAAGTGCTTCTGGGTGAAGTGACATGCTGTTGTTTTCYCTTTCCTTGCAAATTGTTTTCTTACAATCAATCATCAGATTTTATTCAGCCCTTTTTCACCTCAGAAAGCCCACATGCCTGAGGCTTGGAAGTGAATCTAAAAAGGAAATGTCAACCTAATGAAAAACAAGCAAGTGTTTTGAAAAGTCACAGTTTGTGCTTGTAAATGTTCAACACCAGAGTGCTGAGCCAGGTCAGGCTCTCAGGTWGTCCAAGGAGCTCTGCTGCTGTTGGGTCCTGAGGTCATTTTCATGCTGTAAAATCTGCTCAGCAGCTTTCAGCTCCAAGGATGACTTGCAAAATCATCTATCATTTATGCAACATAACCAATGTGATCCTAAAGATCCTGATTTCTTTTWAAGAAGTTTTTACACCTTGTTGCTTAAGTGGTGCAAGGGAGTGCAGCATTCTCACAGAATTCACTTCTATCTGAGGACTGCATGTAAAATCTTCCTGGCCAGCACTGAAATGTTCCTGGAGCACACATGGTGTTACTCACAGGGTGGTACCTGGTTTGAGACAGAAGAGGAGTGACTGAAAGAACATTGTGCTGCAAAACTTGAGACCCTGATCATGCTCTCAGATAATAATAGGCTTGGCCACTCCCACAGAATTTTTTTTTCCAGTGGAAAATTCTCCTACAAGATCCAAAGAGTCCCAAAAGAGTATTTCAGAGAAACAAGTGATTAGTTATTGACTGTGGCAATACTAAAATATGCTGAAAAGRCAAAACCAGGGAAAAGGAAATCATTATAGTGTCCCCTTCCCCTTTTCATAACAAACCCAGGACACCATTGCAGATTACTGTGTCCCTTCAGTTTTAGTAAAAATGTTTTGATAGGAGAAAGAGAAACCTTGCAATCTATTCCCAGGCAGGCTATCTGGACTTCTGAGATATAAACGGTCTTCAAAATTCACATCTCTTTACTTAATCTTTTTYTTTTCATCCCTGGATTGGAGAATTATGACCAAATTAGAGAAGAGATGTCATTTGAGACAGAAAAAGACCTTTCAGGAAAAGAGCAAACACAAGAAGCCATTAAATGGAGACTAAGAGTACTCTGTGAATATACCAAATTTCATCCTAGTTGTCCATATTTAGCCACACACAGAGATAGGATATTGGATTTCCCAAAACATGGCCTTGCAAGAGACCACTGAGTCAATGGAGAGGGGTTGCAAAAATGGCAAGACAGAGTTTCCAATGTATGCTTTGATTTAATGGAAAGTAAAGCAGAAGGTGAGCAGATTCTCATGCAAATATTCAAGGTGTCAATCCATCATGAGACTCACCAGTCAGACTATGTTTGATCCCTTTCATTTTGCCTGCTGAATAGTMCCTCTGGTGGTCTCACATTAAGGTGAGCTCCCAGCTCTCCTTTGTGGACAATTTTGTCTGCCAATAAACACAGTTCTTCAAGATGATCAGCATTTGGTTTTAGTTCCATTTAAATGTCAGATTATTTCATTATTCCAAACCCATGACAGTGAAGACAGCTTTTAAAACCCTCTATCTCGATATTGCAGGCGTTTCCTCAAAGTCTGATGCCATAAAATATGAGAAGAAATATCAGATTTTTAGGGGAGGATGTGTGAAGCTCCTGCAGGCACAGCCACTGCAACATGTTTAAAATGCAAATTCATGTCTGCCACCTCTCCAGCCCCCTGGCTCACCACTGAAACCCACCTACTTGCTTGCTGAGTTTGTCAGCAAGTCTGGAGTCACAACACAATGTTGAATGGCACAGCAAACACTCATGGCTGAAATCTTCCCTCCTGTTATGTTGTCAGTTCCACCAAAACATATTTGACTTGTATTATATACTACAAAACAAGAAAAAGCAATACAAGGCTGAAGCAAAGCTTAATATGGCAAATCAGATGGAAATTAAAATTAGATGGAGAAGTTCCTAATTCTGCTTAGAGCATTCAGAGCCTTGAGGTCAGAATCATTCAGAAACCTTTTTCTTTTGACAAACAAATCTGTAACCTGAAGCCATCAGAGCTGGGACCATACTTTGGAGCTACAGTTTCTACTGACATTAAAATCGCTCATAAAGCCAAGACACTCATCAGGCAGAAGAAAAARTAATACACAGCAAATTTCACTGTTTCATCTACTGAGAAGTGTTAGGTCCTCTTCTAAATAGAGAAAGCGCTGTCCATACTTCTGTGCTAGGTGTTAACATTTTATGTTTTATGTTAACATTCAGTTACCTGGCTTCTAAAATATTCAAGCACGAGAAAAGATATTTTCTTATAAGCATTTGGAAAATTACCATGTGATTGAATAGATATAAATTAATAAGACTTTAGATGTTACCATATTTTATTTGGGGGAGCTGAAAAATGATGGTGTAGCTGTTTTTAACCCAGTACAATTCTGCAGAGATTGGTTTTAGGAACTCAAACCTCATGAGTGAACACTTGGAGGAGTCCCAGAAAAGGGCACATGGTAGTATCCACCCCTCATCCTGGAGTTCTCCACAGCTGTGGATCATAAATACTGTTTGATGTCTCAAGGCAGAGACATCAGGTTCCCCTAAGCCACCCTTAGGTGAAAAGGTAACATGTGATGTTATAGGGACCCTCAGAAGAGCAGGCTCCCCAAGGGACAGTCACCAGCAGCTTMAAGGAGATTATGAGCAGTGATGGGACAGTGACCTCTCCTGCTTCCCCAGAAATKCTTCTTTTCACGTGCTGAGCTTCACTTCACAGTAAATTTTCCCATGTCTGAGCAGAGGCAAGGCTTTTCATTTTGTTCTAGTTTTACACAGAACTGATGCATGCAGGCAGGTGCTGCTTTCTTCAGCTTCCAGCTGGTGTGGTCAGCTTCATGTTTTGCTAAGATGATCAGGCATGTCTGTGGTATGTGCTATTTATTTASAAGAATACTTTATAAAGCAGCAAGGGRCMATGAAGCTTTTGACCTGCAGCTCTAAAAACACATGTGAAGTCAATCAAAATGAAAGACAAAATGCWCGCTGAAATATATTGYGACAGATTYTSCTTCAACTAACTYAGCTGAGCCAGAGGAGGACTACAAATGATAGGAAGTGTTAATTAATGATGGGGAGGGGGGGAAGACACCAAAAGGGGGCATGAACATTAGCATCAGGTCCTTGTTTGCAGTCTGAAATTTTTGACAAGCTTTGGAGAATTGCAGAAACAAATATTTCTTACCTACTAGATAGGGGTTTTCTTGGAGGAGTAGGAAAAAGGCAGCAGAAGGCAGAGAAATGAAACAATAGTGTCCCACTGGTGTGCATCTCTGCCTCCAACTTGTCCATGTTACTCTGGCAGCTGAGAGAAAAGAGGCCAGAAGAGGCAAGAGGGAAGGTCAGAGAGAAAATGAACGATTRTGTAACTTGCATGTGTATGCATCCATGAGAACAGGACCAGGGAGCAGCTGGCCCTATGAACTAAACAAATTAAAATGTAAAGTGTAAAAGAGCATAATTTGGACTTCATTCTGGAAAGGAGTTGGATCTGCCACCGGGAACGTAGTCCTGCATCCCCGTAAACATCAATGGTGTGCATGTCCTTGGTTGCCACTGGTGTTAAACGTGGCTGATACTCCTATTGTAAGGAGTCTGTGCATGGTTTAACTGTCTTTTGGGGTATCTGATTCCTTAATATTTTAATTGCAGTTGTGCTTTCTTGTTACTGCACTTGCTGGTACTAGTAGGATCCTACTTCTCTAGGATGCTCGATTATTTGTCTCGCATTATGCTTTGTGGAATAATTGTCAGATTAAACTAAAAAGACAACACCTAAATGTTTCTTTAAAGAATGMAGAAATAAGATTAAACATGAAAACCTCTTTACTAGAATAAAAGAAACCCTGCAGAGCTGTGATGTGACAGGATGACTAAGCCAGATATCCTTTCTTGAAGTGTCCTCTTTCCACGAGCAGATGGTTTGCTATTATGATCAGGAGATCTGAAGCCAGAGAAATTATCCTGTTGTGAAAATGCCATTGGGGAGAACACATTTACTACCTCCTCCTTGTATTCTCTTCCTTACTTTTGCGTCCTACTAATGTGGTTTTTGTAAGCAGTGTGGGAGACCTTGTCCTATCTCCTGCAAAGGAAAAGAGGCTCTTCCTGACACTTTTCAAGGATATACAAAGGAAGTGCTGTTTCACATTTCCACTCCAAGTTGTGAGCACAGCAACAGAARGGATAATAAACCAATCATGGCTGGATTGATGGAAGTAGGAAAGGAACCAGTAATCCTTTATTGTCAARTGTCTATTTTAAGGTCTTCCTGCAAGTTCTTTATTCTCCCACAACTCCGCTTTCTAGCCACACCATCAGTGATTTTTAATGCAATTTGGAAACTGGAAGATAGGTTCAATAAACTCCTGTGACATCACGAGGACCCTTGGATCTCAGTTTTAATATCCATGCTGTCATTCCTGTCACAGCCAGGTCCTTCAGTTCCTGCTGTTRCAGGTCCTTGAGCTCAGCTGTCTCAGATGAGAAAATCTATTCCACCTCTGCTTGTGTCCATCTGGCGCAGCAGCGTCGCTTGCACGCGGGACRAGTTCACTGCACATCGGAGTGACTGCTTCCCACCTTTACCACATTTCACAAACCATACTGGACTTGCTGCTTTGCTCTGTCTGTCTCAGGACACCTGTGAGACCAAAGTGGCTCTGACAGCTGCCTGACAAGCACAGGCATCTTGCCTTCAGAGTTCATGTGACCTCCAGCGCATCGCTGGTGCCATGGCAATTTCAAAATGTTAAATGCAGGCTGGGTTGTGACCTACCCTTCTCGTGTGTGTCTTAGTAGCCCTCTCAAGTTGCTGCTGCAGGCAGCTTGATAGGTGCAAATTTTATTACAGCTCCCTCATGTGAGGAGTCTGCTGAGGGAGACATTCCCAGGGAGGTTCACTGGAATATAACTCTACACTTTACACTTAATTTGTTTAGTTTATATCAGAGTATCTGAGTTATTTGAGGGGGATCCAGTTGGGATGTTTTTACACTTTCTCCCCCCATGGCTAACATAATTTGTGTGTAACTTAGTACTGTTTATGCTGCCAAATATTTTGTATTTCCAAGAAAAAGCCTTGTGGCTCCAGGTGCAACCCAATGGCATTCTAAGGGAATCATTTCATGAAGAGATAAAATCATGCAAATATGGATGCCCCAGTTTCATAAGGTCACCTCCCWGAGTGGTACTGCCTTTTCAGTTTYTCATTAGAGACWTTGCGATAGATGCCWTTTTTAGGTCATTTGTATGCAAATGAAATATTTCAATGTTTTGCTTGCTTTCTACATGATCTGTAAGCACAATACATTCACTGTTCTTCTCCATTATACTTTTCTCCCTGGAGCAGCAGGCTTCTCTTATTGTAGCCCAAACTATGACAAGAGAAACTTTCCTGGGTAGATGAGCTGTGGACCATCTTGACCCTTTCACCTCAGTTTCATACTCTGTTGAGTGTTTCTTTATTTCCCAGAAGCATCCTCAGGTTCCTTTTCAGTTACTGTCAACAATTGTCTGTCCATTCCATGAATTTAGTCTCTGAGATCCAGAAGCTGGCATCTTTTTAGGTCAGTAATGATTTTTTTCCCTCTGGTACTATTAGAAATTTTAACTTTTCCATAGATTTCAATATTATTCTTTATCCATTACTGGCACATCTCTATTGAATAATAAAAGTTTATCTTTGTATGACCAGAGTTTCAGTCCTACCAAGAGTGAATTGTCTTTGCTGATACTGGTACCCCAGTATTTGCTGATATAATGGAAAATCAGTTGTGTTCCATAAGCCTTCAGGTGAACAGAGAAGGGGAGGGGAAGGCACTGATCTCTTCTCTATGGTAACCAGTGACAGGATCCAAGGGAATGGCCTGAAGTTTTGTCAGGGGGGTGGGTTTAGGCTGGATATCAGGAAAARATTCTTCACCCAGATGGTGTTTGGGCACTGGAACAGGCTCCTCAGGGCACTGGTCACAGCATCAGCCTGAGAGASTTCAGTAAATGCTTGGACAATGCTCTCAGACACACTCCTGGTGTAACTCTTGGGGATGGTGCTGTGCATGGCTGCGAGCTGGACTTTGATGACCGTCGTGGGGTCAAATCAGCACATTCTGTGATTCTGTGAYRCTATTCTGTTTTCCTTGRYTGCCATGSAGAAGTGTGCTCCCTYCTCTACAGATCTCTGCTGACACTTGTAAATGCCTGTGTGGTGTTGTGATCTTTTCACAAATACCAGATGTGATCTTGCATGAGTTGTTTGTCCTCTCTGGGTTTCTCAGCTGTGGAGTCCCACACTGATGGGGTTATGCTTTTCTGCCTCAATCTCATTTGCAGAAAAAATAGTGGGTTTATTTTCACGTCCACAACATTAAAGCAATGTCTAACTTTCTCAGACTTCAGGTAGGTCTTCCAAATGCTTGGTTTTTAGTAGATTCTGCATTTTTCAGTACAAAATTCCTTAAATAATTTTTCCCAAAATCTGTGRTTTTATTACAAACTGAATTACAAGATTTTATTATCTTTTTTCAACTTTCTATAAATTACATACCTTAATTTTATTTTTACCATCCTACTTGTCTGTTTGAGAACAAACATGTGACATTTGCCCTTTACATTGACTGTAGTGCTTAAATTGCAGTAAAAATCTTTCATAATTAACCTTCTCTTCCCAAAATAATATCAACAATCRAGGTACTTCACAACTTCTCTGTCAGAAATTAAGCTACCTCAACAGTGGCACTTCTGTTTTATGGATACAGTGAAGTACTGGGCAAACTGCTTCAACTATCTGCTGTGGTCTGAAAGAATTTTGATGCTGGCAAGTTGTTTAACTTCTCTATTTTTCGTTTAGGAGATTTTCTTGCTGTTAATATTGAGAAAATCAATTAATCAATAATCATCTTGAGTGAAGAATTTGCTTCATTCAGTGTTGGACTTCACACTGAGCAGGACTTTCATAGCCTGAACCCATTCACAACCCAACCTGTTCAAACAGCAAAATCTATTTAAGAAATATCCCAGACCATACAACACAGTGAACCTAAGATTTGTTTTCAGCTAAAAATTTGAAACAACATGGAGCCCAGAGCAGACAAGTTGGGGAGAAAAAAGAAAAAAATGTTTGTTAATTTTTTTTCTTAAAGATTTGGAAAGGATGGTACCAATAAGTGGTGAATTGACTTTCCCAGCCAGAAAGTGACAGAAGTGGGGAAATATGTTAATGAAACCTCTGTATTATAACTGTGTTGTCAGTGAACCTTATCATCAATTTTTGTGCAAAGATGTACTGTACATGCATATTATTCTAAATATATGATAGAAGTGTGTCATTCTCAAAAGGAGGGGAAAAAAATCCCAAAAATCCAGATGAAGTATCTGCAACGAGCCCAGTAATACTGTTAACTTCTCACCGACACTTGCAGACAAACTTGTTCTTGGTTGTAATCTCCAAATGTTTTTCAAATTGCTGGATATGCAGCAGAAATTGTTTGCTTCCTACTAGAAATAACCTAGCACTGCTGGAGAGCTGTCCAGTTAACAGTATAAATGAACACTCTTTCCTAAGCTCTGATAACTTTCTGTGTCATTTATAGATTTCATTAATGGGGAGGTTTTAATTAAGTTGATGGATGTAAGAGGGATTAATATGCATTGCCACATGCAGAAGTTAATAGGGAATGCAGCTTTTCTGATAACTTCTCTTCACCTGGCACATTTCTAATAACAAGGAAATCCTTCATTTTTGGGACAGCCATTCAATGCAGGGAGTTAGTGATATAGATTTTCTTCTGGTCTGAACAGGTTATTTTCTTTTGTTTATTGCAGCCATTTATGCTCATAATATGGGTTTTGCAGCAAAGCAGACAATAAATAAGCCTAACCTTCCTATCCATTTCTWTAATAAATTCTGTGGCATGTTATAAAGATGATAAAAGCTTCAGCTTTAAATGGAAACTCTAACCTGAAGCCCTGAGCAAACCATGATCAGTCAAAAATAAGTGTGGAACRTGACAGGGCAGGAACAGTCCGACAACTTGAGATGCTGCACATATGAAATTCCACAGAGCCATGGGGTGAGTTAGTTTGGAAGGGATCGGATCCCATTCATAGCTTAAAATGTGGCAAAATTTGACATTAGAATTAAGCACCACCACTCCAAACAAAATCTCTCTATTTTGCTGGGGGGACAATACATGCCATGGTGTCTAAAGTCTTGCTAAACTCAAGGTTAATGGCACCAAGTAATTTGAAAATGTCTTTGTACTCAATGCTTAGGGTTTACTAAGGAGTACACACTGCTGCCTGCAATTAGGTGGGAAGAATTCTTGATGGGAAGCCTTCAAAGAAGAAGGTACAGACAGACGGTCCAGTACCTTCCTAGCAAATTTAATGACCTCCAGAGAGATGGCAGAGGATACTCCAGTCTCTGGGTGGAAAAAGCCTAATTAATTTAAGACTTCATGCAGCAGTACTTAATGCATGACTTTAACCCAATATAAGAAGAAAGAGGGTGAAAATTTGTATGGCTTTTTAATCAGAGKTGACTTAAAAACGAGTTCACACCTTCCTGTGAACTGTAGTTTTAACAAATTGAGACAACTTTTTTGCCCTGCTCTTGGCCCTGAAAAAAATAATTAGACCAAATTTTTAAGGAGTAGATCCAGAGAATGAAGGAATCATTAGCTTGCAGAAGGATGCTGTGGTGCCTGAAAATGCAATTAAGAATAACCTTTTGGAGAAGGCAGTGCAAGCACTACTCAGGCTTCACTGGTAACCCTCAGACTCCTCTTGTTAGGGTCTGTAGAGGGAGCAGATGATAATGTACAGGATGCAAATGGGCTGAACAGTGACCTGGTATTATGTCCACAATCTGACATTCATGCTTGGCTAATGATAATGGAAAGACTGAGAAACTGCCCTCATTAATGCCCTGCTTTTGTTGCACCTACCCAGACACCAGACACCATTTTCCTACTCCTATCTTTTAAAACTGTTTTGTAGTCAGAGTTAAGGTGGCRGTAAAGCAAGGTAGTGAGGAATAAGAAGTGTGAACTGAAGGGAGGATGTGTCATGGAAATGAGGGAGCTGTTGCAGAGAGTACAAGCATGTATTTTGTGTAGCAAAGAGCACAAAGTTTATGTGACATTTAATGCTGCCAAACTGACAAAAGCCCTGAWTCTGAGTGATTATGTGATGAGCAGCACTGACTGTTGCCTAGCAGTGCTTTAGGTGGTGAACACAACACAAAAAGAACACTGAAATGGCAAAGTCACGCACTTWGGAAAGGAAAAATCTGAGTATCAAAGTACAGCTTCAGGGGGCCCTGACTACAGCAGTGCTTCCCCCATCTCTAGGAGAAACCACTGCAGGGAGAGCTCCACCTCCCACCTGTGGGTTGGGGTGCAGCCTCCCTGTTGGGAGAACAAAACTAATGAACTCTGAGGATTTTGACTGCTCATAGCTTTTAAGGCAAGAGGGTATCATTATGTTTAGTTCCATTTTATGAAACATCTCAGCCTCCAAACTTCCTTGAGTGAGCTGGATGTACACAGAGTTGCAAATTCTCACTATGCCATTAAAGCCTTGTGTGCTATGAAAATRTTTTGTGAAAAGTTGGGTCCATGCTCCAGAGGCTCTGACCTTTAAATATCCACCTCCAATAAATATAGAAATATTTTGAAGTGCAGAGATTGTTCCTTCCAAGCCCGTGGAGAAACTCTCATTCCCACCCCCAGCCTCCAACACTGTTCCCATAAAAATATGTCTAGCTCCCTGTTGAAATCTTTGGGCCCAAAATGTGTAACTACAGCAAAGTTGCAACAAGTCAGACAATCAGAGAATCTCAGGTATTGATGGTGCTATTAGCAATGCCTGCTTTCATAACCACAGGGGAGAAACAKCAATGTGTCCTTTGTACTGCACAGTACAAGGCTCTTCACTAAAAAAATGCTCTTCATCACTTAAATTGGTGTTGTAGAAAATGCCATGAAACTTGAAATGCTGTCTGACATTGTAAAAACAGCTTTCCTAAAAATGTGTTTTTCACAATGTATCTTTAAATCTTTCCATGTGTATCTTTAATATTACTCATATTTTTTATTATAAGTTTTATATGTCCTTATTTCAAGGACATTAAATTATGGTCAGATTTCTTATTACCAAGGCACTGTTCTGTTATTAAAAAATAATATATAGTGAAAGAGATCACAGAAGGGCAGACACAAAGAGATTATRTTTTATTGCAGACCTGACACATTGGTCTGCTCCTGTTAAATCAGCCTGGTGACTGTGGGACTTTGTGAAATACAAATACACAAAAACAATTTTCCCTTCAGCATGAAGGGATGAGACAGCAAAGCAATCTCACTCAGAGACTGGAACAAGGGCAGAGACTGAATCATGCAAATAATGAAAGGGTGGGGGTTTTTCTCAGTCTTCTATTGGTCTGAAGAATGAGAARCTGTAAATGAGGAAAAGGTGTCTCTGCTGCCAGGTGTTTATGTGATGCAGAGTGAGTTGTCTTTTATTGCATCCCCCAAGAGCTGGGTCTCCACCACTGCACGGGCATGTGGCATCTTGGCTCCCTTTAAAACAAAGTAGGTCATGAGGTTTGCTCAAACACACACACAGACACTCCTCTTGAAAGAGAATAAAGAATTGAAAAAATATCTTCACCATGGGACCCTTACCAGAGTACAATTGTCACAGCTGACAGAGAAACTGTTTTAAAAAGGGGTTGTGCAAGAGCTAGGTGAAGGGAAACTTTCCATTTTAAAAATCAGGTTTCCACCTCAAACAAATCACAGTAAAATATGAAATCTTCAGTGAAATAAGATGGAAATCCAGCTCTTGTTTAACAGATAGCTCTGAGAAAATGAGTGCTAGGAGCTTGTAATACCTACAAGGACCTGCACAGAAGAGTCAACAGAAAGGATTATTTTAACTTCCTGGTAGATGCAAAGAAATTCACTGGAAAAGGAAAAATTTCCATCAAATACTTCATTTTAGTCAGTCAAAAATTGCCAATAAAAAATTGCTTGATCATTTTCCTCTGACCATGCTAAGTTATAATCTCATCACAATGATAGTTTATAATCTCCTTTCCATGCTGCTTTTAAGATGATTCCACACATTGTTTAAGCCAGGCTAGATCWGACTTCTGTTCAGCACCAAATAGGTTGTCTGGCACTATAAATAACAAAATCKCCTTTTCTCCATCATCAGCTCTCAATCACAACACAAGTGTAATGCGACTTTAGGAATTCTGTTTAATACCTTAGTGCTCCCGTAGGCAAAGATGAAAAGCTCCTCTGCAAAGTCAATAGGTCTCCTGAGAAGCAATGCAAGTGCCACAAGACCTTTTTAATTGCTTTTCTTTGGCTGACTTTAACTAATGCTGTGGGCATTTGTCTTTGCCATGGCAGTTTGGCTTTCATTGCCCTTTGCTCAGACACAGCTACTTCTGCAGAGAGTATATATATATATATATATGTGTGTGTATATATATGTATATACATATCTATATATATATGGCAAAGTGAAAAAATGTACAATAGATGTTTTAAAAACATGATGCACAGAATCTCAACATAACTGCATATCTAAAGAGACTCTGTACAGGGCTTTTTGTTTAAAATCTTAGTACTAGATAAGAAATAAGGTGCTCTGTGCCTTTTCATAACTGACTTTGCATGCACTCAACTCTCTGMTTTCAACAGCCTTTTAAATGCTACTGGATTTGCCTCCATGCCATATTCTTTGCCCTAACTTCTTTACTCCCTGTGTTTCAATCACAGTGTGATAAGTGCCAGGCCTCTCTATAGAAATAGCAATAGCTTGGAGAGAGCTTCAAGTAAGATCAGCTAAAGAAAACAGAAGTGTTCTTGCTACAGTGGTTAATGGTACTAATTGATTTTGTTTGAAGCTTAACTTAAAAAAATTACTTTCAAAAAGAATCCCTATTCTCCCCATTCTTTTTCAAACAGTGGGTGTTAAAAATAGAACATTTTTTGGGTCAAGTTTTCCATGCCAAACTTTTAACCCCAGTGCTCCTGGGCGGATTTTTTTCCAAGTGCAAGGGAATTAGGATGCTCCTTCATTAGAGCTGTCTTAATGCTGACTGTTGCTTTCTGTGTGGAGGTGCTCATTCTGCTGGTGGGTGTTTTACTACAGAATGTCCTGCATTAGAATATGGCTACCAAAGAAACCCACTTATTTACCACACTCCCAAAACAGAGAGCAGCTCACAYSCAGCAACAGCTCAAGTGGAGATGAWACACRCCACTTTATCTCCTGGCATCAGGGAGGTTTGGAGGGAGGTCACTTCTCTCAGAAACCTAACATGTGAGAAGGGACTTTACTGTGAGGATGGTTTTGAATGAGCAGCAGCTCACAGGTCACACTCAGCCCAGGGCAGCGTGTGTGACACATCCTGGCTGACCTGTGGTCACCSACTGTGGCCAGCAGCACCTGTGCTCACCCAGCAAGGCTCCAGRCCAGCTTTGCTCTGTGCCCAGCACGTTGTGCCATTTCTAATTAAGCCCAAAACTGCTTTCAGCTTTGATGATCTTCCTGCTGCTTTTTCCTTCCCCCACAACTAATTTCAGACGCTCACATTCAGTGAGATACAGGAATAGAAGCAGCTCAGCTTGCAGTCACCCTGCCTTAGGAAAGCTGAATATAAACAGGTTTCTGAGCTACAGTTTACACCAAAAGCAGAAAACTGCAGACGATTTAGCCTGGTTTGCTGGAGCTGGCTGCAAAGATCATAGCAAGTTCCTRAACTAACTCTGAAAAATAGCCCCCAGCTAATCCATGTCCCTTCCCRTGCTGCCTGTGACCCAAATTACTCCTCCTTAGCTTAGTGGGTGAATGTCACTCTTCTTGCTCCACCAGAAGCATTCTGATCTGGCCTGACCTAATATGACCTAAGAGCAAACTGCACCACCCCAGTTGCACATATGCATGGGCTACTTCCAAATTAGTGTGTCAGTGCTCTTAGAATTATTTTTGATCACATTTTAAATCCCTTTTTTCTTTGTGAATCTCCTCAACTCACCSCCTGAATGAACCTGCTGTTTCTCYATCAGTATAATTTATTCATCRATTTTTTTTTTGTTTCTGGAATGAGCCTTACTCTCTGTTTTATTTTGTAAAAGAGGGGCACATGTCAAGCAATMAAGTAGCACCAGGATATGGTGTCAATCCAATAGTCACTGCTTCTGGGAAGTTTTCTGTTCTAAAATTATTCTTAGCTGGTTCAGTAAAGGGTGCCTTGTAAAAAGGTAGTGAAGAAATTCCCCTTTTGCCCCAAGGTTACAAGTTATTTTGTTAGACCAGATGACATGACAGCATGATTCTATCAGGACAAATCAAAGTTTACTGAGCAAATCTGTGTTCTATAACCTGATTTATTGGTGCCATCTGCCAACACCCATGAACAGATGCTCTGTAGGACCTCACTAGTGTGCAGTAATGACTGGGAGAAACCCACTGCAAATGACTGAATTTTTAAAGTTACTGAGTGTATCAGGAGAGATATCAAACATAATGAAAAAATGTCTARGAGAATTCATGGCAATGTTCATTTTTCAGTTCTGCTTCTCTGACAGAAGTACTTCAGAGTGTCCTCATCTACATRTGTAGGCATGAGATGTAAAAATAAACCAAGCAGTCACAAATTCCCGTGATTTTGCTCCAATCCTTTGCTACTGTGTGCTTCAAAGAAAAGAAAGCATTTTGGTGTGAGCAGTTACAGTCACAGTTTACCCAAAATCAATGAATTCTTCACGATTGCAAGAGTTCTTTACATGGTCATTTTCAAGCAGGTCAGCATTGCCATACAGCTAGCACTAATGTCTTTTTTTTTAATGGTTTTCCCCTACTCTGCAGCTATTTTCAAGCCCTGTGTACTCTGAGGGCATGCCAAGGTAGAAGCAAACGATTCGCAATTATTGCCGCCGGCAACATTAATTTTGCATTCCCATCTCTTCAAAAACACAGGGGAGCAAAAAGAGATAACGGAACGACAAGCAACTTGTAGGGCTGGAGATTGGAAAGGTGCCTGGGATCAGAGCAGCCCCAGGGAACATTGTAGAGGTGCAGGAGCAGCCCTCATGGCCCTGCTCTGGCCACTTTCTCCCTCTGCCCCTGCCAAACTAAAAATCCATCTCTTAGGAGCTGAATTAAAACGAGAAGCTGTAGCAATGCGAGGACACTTTGCCTTCTTTCTGTCTGTACCTGGGGCATTATATGGAATTCATTAGAACGTGCTCAGGAGCAGGTTGGTGATGGACACAGCCTATCCAATATCTGACAAAGTCATAAAATCAGGGAGCAAAACTTTCAAGCACTGTCACTCTTTCAGAGGCTGAATTTATGTCTGAAGCTGAAGAGCTGAAGAGCGGAAATCCTCCTTCCCTTATTGTGCTAATCCATTAAAATCATGCACTCACGGAAATTCTCCATGGAGAAACTATCACTGAACTATTAATAAAATCTTCCTGAACTATTAATACGATCTGTGGGAGCTTTAATCCACCTCGGGGACTGATTATGTAAGTGTACAGGCATGAAGATTCTGTTTTTATCCTCAGTTTACATGACCTCTTGCTCTAAACCATTTTGTTTATGACTGGTATCTTCCTGAATCTGAGGTAAATTATTTTCTTTCAAGGGGGATTATATTTGGATTTTCAGCAAACTGGCAAGTATGGTTGAGATTGAAGTGCATTGGGATGGCAAGATGTGTGCTTGCTTATGTGATTAGAAGGGGTAAAGATTATGAAAGCATTTTTAAAATGCTTATGTCTCAAAATTCAGATATTCTGTAACCTAGAAATATRCTATAATATGGATTTTGAGCTCAGGTCTTTGGTCTGTGACATCAGTTCATGAAGTTTGGAAGGAATGACCTTGAGCATCAGGTTGGATTCATTCTTATTWTTTGTATTCCAAAGATGGCTTTGCTTTCCTGACACACTTCAGTGTGAGAAGATGCTGAAAAATCACGTTGATTTTTAGGTTTCAGGCAGTTCTGAACAACACCATAGCAAAAGATTTCTGATGCATACTCATGCCAAAAGAAATGGATGTTGAAGAACAGAAAGAAAGAGAGAAAGAGAGAAAGAAAGAGAGAGAGAGAGTGAAAGAAAGAACGAAAGAACGAAAGAACGAAAGAAAGAAAGAAAGAAAGAAAGAAAGAAAGAAAGAAAGAAAGAAAGAAAGAAAGAACAATTGTCTGTCATTCACTTCATAGCTCCCAAGCATTACTCCTGAGCTGTTAATGGAACATTACGCACCAAGGGTTTTCAGTTCCAGACTCAGTTCAGAAATCTTTCTGCACAGCAGGTCTGGGCAGGGAAGGGAATCAGTGATCCCCATAACATTTTGCTCTGACCTGCAAGCTTGGAGACACTTCTTCAGTCTGAAATGAAAGGTGTATTGAGGCCTGTGTGGATTTAGGGAGTCTGTGGCAACTCCACTGTGTTCATTTCTTTCTCTTTAGGTGTTATAAAGAGGAGAATAACTGAAAACAGTAGAGAAACAAATACATAAAGCAAAACAAAGACAAAACAGGCAAAATAAAAGTCCCATCAATGGCCCCAGTTTCATTACATCAACTCAAACTCTGTGTTTGGATGATTTTATGTCTTGGTTGGCCTACACTGCTGCAGGAAGGTGCCACTGCAGCATGGTTAGATATATTCCTTATTTTAGCTCAATTTAAGTCCCAGTAAAAAAGGTCTGGTCTGACTGTAGAGTGAGCCAGCTGCCCACGATATCTTGAGTTCTTTCACTGAAGTGTGGCGTGGATGAGTGGACAGTGAGGTGGATTAAGAACTGGCTCAAAGGCAGACCCCAGAGGGTCATAATTAGTGCCCCAGGGTCGAGTTGAAGGCGTGTCACTAGTGGTGTCCCACAAGGTTCAGTTTAACTWACTCATGATGACTTGAATGAAGGGGCAGGTGCCTCCTCAGCAAGGTCAACAGGACAAGAGGGAATGGGTAAAAACAGATGCTTGGGAAGTTTCACCTAAACATGAGGAAKAACTTCTTTACTGTGCTCCAGTGTGAGCACTGGAACAGATTGCCCAGAGAGATGCTGGAGAGTCCCTCACTGCAGATACTCAAGAATTGTCTGGACACAATCCTGTGCYGTGCTCTGGGATGACCCTGCYTGAGCGGGGAGGTTGGACCTGATGACTGTGGYTCCTTCCAACCTGACCCATTCTGTGATTCTGTGATTCTGGGGTTCGCTGTTATTGATTAGAAGCAGGTTACTTGATTAACACTGCATTGGATGTGTTTATTTACACTGCAATTTCGTTGCTGAGCAATGTGCTAATCTGTCCAGCCTAGTTCTCAGAGGAGAAGAGAGTAGCTCCCAAAAATAATTAAACGATTCACATGTACTATATTTCATTTATAACATTGGAATAAAACCTAAGTGTATCCTCAGGATTCAGTATTTTTGACAAGGAATCAGGTTAAGAAAAGCCTCCATGATCCCAGGGTCCATTTCACAGTAGACTCCAAAAAATGTACCTCATTATAAAATACACCTTCCCAAGGAATCACAAGACAWGAGAAATCAGAAGAGAATTCCTAAAAGCAAAAGCTCTCCAGCAGAAAATCAATTTCAGCTACTTTCACCTTGCCCCAGGGAAAGCAGCAGAGGCACTAAGAGGGGTGTGGGAAATGTCTCATACATCTTCCTGGAGCTGCACAAGGCAGACCTCCAGACAGGAGCTTTTCTTTCCAAGGCAGTTCTGCTCTAATTAGGGACTTCTACAAAATTAGTATGTTGCAGTTCCAAACAGTGTCTGGATGATTCCCATATCAAATTTCTTTGTTTTTAAAAAAAGAAAAGAAAAAGTCTTTGTCCTCATTCTAATTGACAGCCTTACAAATGCAGGTGGACTGAGGGATGAAGGTCAAATTGAACTTATTGTGTTTAATAGGGCAAGGAACAAAATTTAGCAGAAAGTTACACACACAAAAAATGTTCTTTGGTGGCTGGATTTTTTTCTGATATTCATGTTTTCTTCTCAAGGTTCTTTGTGCATTTTTAGGTGTACCTTCAAAATTAAAAGGAAGTAATTTCTTTTTAATAAAATGGTTATATTAAAGGCTTTCCTATAACATTTAATATATTAATGTGTCAGATAGAATGTAGTTTATAGACTACATTCTATCAACAATCTGTGTTTGTGGACATAAAATTAATTTTCTATACAGGAAAGTACATCTTGCTTCTTAGTCCACTTTTTCTAGAGGAAGACTGCCAGCTTAAACCTCTGACTAGTTCCTATAATTCTCAGTACTTGGACCTTCCTGGGTATCATTAAAGCTGGCCAACATATTCTAAAGAATACTTTTTTCCACTTGAAAATGAAGTACGATTTGTTTCTCACTAAAGATTGTGATTAATATAATTTGTATATTCCATCAAGAAAGCAAAACTATTTCTCTCATTTAGATCAATATAAATCTCTGTCTCTAAAAGTTATTCCCCTGCTTCCCATCTATCATTTCTTTACTGTCCTGTGCTTCAGACTCAGATTGGATTTTCTACACTGACCTTTGCTGCTGCAGGGAACTGCCTGGGAACAGCTGTGTGGCAATTTACTCCCAAAGAGCAAAACTTCTYCCAAAGCTTCTTCCTTATAGATACAACTTGTGGGATGGCAGCCAGCTTGACTAATATARAATAAATAAATAAATAGATAAATTAAAGCAAATATAAAACATTTAGGTTTGTCTTAGGGTTTGTTTTTTTTTTTAGAATAATCTGTGAAAAATTTCAAATCTTAAAATTTTCATTCCCATGTGTGAGAGAGGTAGCTGAGTTTGTGAATTTTGCATGAGATGGGCATTTTATGGCTCTGGTCTGCTATAAAACATGATTTTAGGTTTTCACATGGTAGAGAAACACTTTGGGCCTCATGCTTCTGTCAGTCCATGTGTTTTTCCAGGTGGGCTCAGACTCTGCAGTAATTTCTCAGTGCTCAGCTGAAGTCACTGCACCTTGCAGCACTGCAGTAGTTTATCTGAGTCACTTCTGCATCCCTAAACTCTAATGAAAAGCAACGGAAATACAACCATCTTTATTGAAAATGAACACCCCAACAGAACACATACCATCCTTAAAGAGAGTTACAGATTCATTGAATCACTGAGCAGAATCCTCCAATTGATAGGGTTGGAAAAGACCTTAAAAGTCATCTAGTTCCAATCCCCCTGCCATGGGCAGGGWTGCCATTCACTAAGTCAGGTTGCTCAGGACCTCWTTCAACTTGGCCTTGACCACTTTCAGGGATGGRGYAYCCACAATKTCTCTGGGCAACATGTTCCCATACCTSATCACCCTCTAGGAAAATAATATCTTCCTAATATGTGATCTAAACCTGYCTCCTTTCAGTTTGAMACCTTGTCCTGCCACTATCTGCCTTCTCCCTCATTTTTATAAGCCTCCTTCTGATTCTGGAAGGCTGCAATGAGGTCTCCRTGGAGCCTTCCCTTCCCCAGACTGAACAACCCCAACTCTCTCAGCCTGTCTTTGTAGAAGAGGTGTTCTATGCCTCTGATCATCTTTTTGGCCCTCCTCTGGACTAGCTCTAGCAGGTTGACATGTTTCTTGTGCTAAGGACCCCAGACCAGGTGGGGCCTCAAAAGCAAAATCATCATAATTTACTAGAATTTAAAATGGGATCACCTGTGATTTTATACTGTTTGTCCTCCTGCATGCTGACCTGATTATCCAACACTCATTCACAGTACATCCAGTACTCAGATTTGTAATGATTTCAGGTCAACTCATCTGTCTGAGGTGAAAATGGCTTATTCAACTGTATAACAACAGGAAAAAAAATATATCACTGGATGCCTGCTCACAAACATTACCCTAGTATGATTTTAGGTGACTGCAGGGGTCATCCATGGCCAAAGAGTGTGGAGAGCCCTGGTGATCTGCCCTGGGTTGCAGGAGGTGGTGTACACATACATATAGCTAAATCTGGGAAAAAAATTGACCTTGAAGCAGTGCAGAAGCTCTACTGAGCGGGTGTATAAGGGGATTTTTTCATATCATCTCACAAATCCACCCTGTATTCTCACCAGCTGTGCTCAATCTCTGACGCTCGGGAGGAAGGCGAGAGAAAGCCCCAGGACACTCTGTGCTAATTGTAGGGGGAAGGAACCTGCCTGAATCCCAGAGCCAAAGCCCTGAAGGAAGAGACCTGATTATGCTCTGCTTTACATGCTGAGCTRTAGGGGTTAGGAACACACACAGGATGAGGACGGCTTCATCAGAATCTCCCTTCACAGCGGAGACAGGCTCCTCTCCTCCCCTTGGAAGCGTATTTGCACACAGGAGCAGCGGTCGTCCCATTACTTACGCAACAAAAAAAAAAAAAAAAAAAAAAAAAAAAAAAAAAAAAAAAAAAAAAAAAAAAAAAAAATCCTGGCTCTTCCTTGACTGACGTTTCTTAGATAAGATCGCAGGTACAAAATACCTTTCACAATGTACAATAACCTTTAAAAATCAGGCGTGCCCGGCTGGCGGGATGCCGGAGCGAACCCCCCGCCAGCGGGACGCTCCCTGCATGTTAATGCGCGGCTCCCGCAGTTTCCATGGAGCTGTCATGGTGCGCTCTCCCCTCACCTTCACTTATCAGCATTTCCCACCCATCCTCCTCCCTGGAATACGCTGCTTGCTCACCCCGAAAGGTCAGCCATTGTAATGATGATTTTAGCAGGGGGAGGCAGGGAGGCCGAAGGGTGAAAAGGTGAGCTCTGAGCAGCGATGTGCGTGGGAACCGGGGGCTTGCCTTGCGCCGCRCAATGACAAATTAGAGAGCTGCCCCTCGAGGGAGCGGTGCTCATCAACCCCCTCTCACTTCCCAGGCCGGCAGAGTCAGATGCCCTGGTGGAGTTAAAAAATGTTCATGAGAAGTGGCTGGAGACCCGACTTTAAATCTTCGGCACCTCATCTGCAATTGATGTGTCGGTGCGCGGAGGGGCGAAGGGACTGCCTCTGCCCACAGAGGAAACTGATACAAACGCTTCCAGGCATCTTTTTTTTTGTTGTTTTTTCCATTTCCCTCCTGCCCCCTCCCAGGAAGCCCAGTGCTCGTTTGTGGATGGAAAGAGACAGATTTTCCCTCCTACTTTCATCCTGTTGACCGCCAGAGTAAAGCACTGAATGTCTTAACAGCCTTCCTTTCTTTCTTTCCGTAGGACAGCTTTCCTGCACGTTTTGGAGGAGTCCATTTTGTCAATCAGCCCTGGTACATCCATGCCCTGTACACGCTAATCAAACCGTTCCTCAAAGACAAGACAAGGAAAAGGGTAATTAGATGGGGGTGGGGAATGGGGCTGGAGGGGAAGCTGCAGACCTGGATTAGCCAAGTAGCTGCCTGTTTTCTTCTTTTTCTCTCTGCATTTTCCATATGGTATTGCTTCTGTTATTTAGAGTTTGGAATGGTCTGGATTGAATCAATAACCCAGCCAGGGACCAGAAGCCTGTTATCACTAACAAAGCGTGGGTACATTTTACTGGGAYGTGCTCAGGGTAGAGAGAATTGGCAGACTGGAGGGATTATCAGGCCTGGCTGAAGTTACTTGCAAACAAGGGAAACTTCAGTTTAACCCTTTGTGGGAATAAAAATTCTTATTTCCTTCCCTCAGCAGGATTTTCAGATGATGGTAACTTACTTGCTTCCACAAAAATTACGCATGCCTTAAGGCTCACACTGCAGAAGAGGCAGATCTTCTGCATGAAACCCCTGTGAATTGGTGGTCCTGCTGCCATCTTAGCCACTTGTTGTCAGCAGTCTATCAGCCAACAGCTGAAYATCCCTCAGGAGGCCCCAGAGCCCACCCTGAGCTGTGTCTGACTAGGCAGGACAAGGGTTCCTTGGGACCAACCAGAGAGCAAAGAGGGATTAGAGAAATGAGTAAAGCAGCACAGAGTGGTGACAGCCTGACACACCCCTGGGAAATGTCTGTCCTGGTGTGCAGGGCCAGTGATTGTCTCACTTGTTGAGGTCCTACTCTTCACATCTGCTTTCTGTAAGCTCCACTGTCACCCTTTTCTTCTCACTGCTCTTCATGTAAGCCTCTTACAGTAGCAGTAATCAGTCATAATTCCTGACTTCCACTTTTCCTGATCTGGTACTTAATAAACTGAAATTGTCATGTGCCAAAGGCAAGAGAATCAGAGTTTTCTGAAGTGTTAGTAGTGTCAGCCTAATTCTTCAGCTGCCCACCCTAAAGTTAAATCCTCTCTTATGCCAACTGAGCCAGCCCTGAGCGCTTTAGAAATTCCCACCTGAAACTGCAGTGCCGACAAATGACACTCCACACATCATTAGTGCTGCTATTATTGTACTTAATGAAGTATGGAGTCGATGATGACTTCGAACTTTCTTTTCTATTTGTTAAAGATCTTTCTTCACGGTAACAACCTGAACAGCCTTCACCAGCTAATACACCCTGAATGCCTGCCCTCTGAATTTGGGGGGACCCTGCCTCCCTATGACATGGGGACGTGGGCTCGAACGTTGCTGGGCCCCGACTACAGCGATGAAAATGAGTACACCCACACCTCCTACAACGCCATGCACGTCAAGCACGCCTCCTCCAACCTGGAGAGGGAAGCCTCGCCCAAACCCATGAAAAGGTTAGTACTGCCTTTGAAATCAGCTCTTCTTTGGCTCTCTGAACAGGTTTGGCATAAATCTCACAGGAAGGCTCATCTGGCTGCAAGACAGGCTGCAATTTGGCAAATGATGGTAAGGAGCATTTCACTCTGGGCTGTGCTCGTGGTGCGGTGGGAGAAAGGAATCCTCTCSGTGGAACCGTAATTACTTGTCTGATTACTGTGCATGAAAATGAGGGGAAATTAATGAGCCCCAGCACAGAGCATTACAGAAAGTACATCAGGGTGAGATGCTGTCCTGCACGGCACAGCACAACCAGCGGCATTGCTTCGAGCGCTGGTCCCTGTTCCCTGCCACTGCTTTGCTGCTGCTGACCCGGTTGTTATCCATGAGGGATTTACCTCCTTGGAAAAGCAGCTTTTGTATGATGAACACCACTGCCCTCTAAAGGGAAAAAGAGTTGGTCTTCTCCCTCTGCTTCTGCTCCCACTTGCCCCGCAAAGCCTTGCAAAGGCAGTTGCAGAGCTGCTCTTTTAAGAGCTCTGATTTTACTTCTCGTGATTGTTCATTCAGCTTTAAATGCTTAAAATAACACCTCTGGGGAGTGTTACCCTCAGTGTTTGGAGGGATTGCAGGGATTGGGTCAGGAAATTGGATACCTGGCACAGGGCTGCGTGGGATAGCTCAGCCAGCCCCAGCTGCAGTGAGCGATGGCCGGGCAGGCTCCCCTGTGTGAGTTTAACATCTGCCCTCGCCTCAGCCTTGGCATCCCACTGCACGGAACTGCTTTCCATGCAGAACGCAGGGATGCTTTCCCCGCTGCTGCCACTTGATGAGCGCGGTGCTCACAGGCACGGCGTCACTCTCTGTGACAGGGAGCGGCCATCATTTTGTCACAGCAAAATCAAAGCTGACAACACAGACAAGCCATAATGTCATGCAATTAATTTTGAAAGTCTTTCATCTTCAGAGGGAAAAGAAAGGCATTCCTGATTCAYAGCTCCCTCCCAGGTCAGAGGGATGCCACGCAGCTGTGCCTGCAAAGCGAGGCCTCGTGCTGGAAACACCATTTGTGACTGTAAGAGCTCACGAGGCCATGACTTGCAGGGMCACAATAGTGCCAGGCTTTGAGCCTGGCAATTTTGATAAATATTGTCACTGAATTATTTTAGAAAATTACTAAATGCTTCATTGTTATTAAAATATATCTCAATTTATGTAGCTTTATATAAAGAAATCTGCAGGGTTTTAAAGCTACAGATGTGTTAAGAGCTCTTCACAGGTAAATCTTTGCTGAGGATTTGCTCCTTGGCTGCAGAGAAGGAGGGTCTTATTGTGCCCTCAGGGGAGAACCTCGTCTTGAAAATTAGTTCAGTGCCAGAAAACCCTGCCTTGAGGCAAAGCCTTCTTTTATAATCTGTTCACTAATACAAAAGTGCACTAATACAAATATGGGGAGTGGATGAATCTAATTTGTCATGTTGCCTCTGGGCAGACTAGATCTAACTTTTAGCCTAATTTCGTTACTCGGCGGTTAAGTCAACCATCTGATCTTGCACCCCGTGGTCATTACTTGCTGTTAGAGGTGAAAAGTTCACAGTTTCAACAGATTTTCTCCTGTGAGTATTTGCTTTGATTCTTCTTCCCCTGAAATTACTGTTTGGCCCGAGCGTAGGTAAAAGCCTATGTTTAGAAAGCATTGTGTKCTTTATTAGATTTATTAGACCAGATTTATATCTAAGGCATCTTAAAAGGTCTCCAGACTTCTACCAGCATTACCTGTCTTTATAGATCTCCTCTCCTTGCCTCTTTAGGTTCATATATCTCTAACACAACAAGAAACTCAGGCTATGGCTGAGATTCTTGGATACTCTAGAGAAGTTTACATTAGGCATAGCTGATCTTCTAACATTATCCTTAATCTTAAACATAACTCCCTCACAACTATTATATCATTTTTTCCCCGTATTAAAACAATTTCTAGTTTCATTGGAAATCTCTCCCCTGCTCCTCCTTTCACAACATATACTCTTAAGTAACATGTTAATTTTGGGTTTCTCTGGTAAAATGATTGGTTTAACAAAAAAAAAAGGTCAAGGTCGCTGACTTTTTCTTCTCTGAAAGGGGCAAATATACAAAGACTGAGTCTGAGTCTTCTTGAATTTCTGCAATTTAAGGGTAAGAAGTCTTGCTGAACAATTTTAGGTCTTCTTGACTTCCCAGATATCACTGCAGGTTTACCTGCCCAGATATCACTGCAGGTTAACCAGCTGCAGGGGAGGGCAGTGCTTACAGGAGTTGGATTTACCCATGAGGCTGGAGATGCAGTGGTTGTGGCACTGTCCTGCTCTGTGACAAGGTGCAGAGTTCCAGCCACTTGCTGTTGCCACTTGCTCTAAAGCTGTGCGAGCCCATCCTTGCTAGATCTGCTGCTGGACCCCGCTGTGTTAAAGCATCCTGAATCTTTGAGCTCAGTGCTGCTGTAACCATTGAGRGCCTTGCACTGTGACCACAGAGAAGTGTCCCTGTGAAATGAAATGTCACCATCCCCCACACCTGGATGTGTGTGCTGCCACCCTTGGCACCCACACCAAAAATAGTGTCTCAGAATTTTAGTGGCAAAGATGCTGAGAAATCAAGATATGAATTATAGATCTGGAAGAAAAGTGCCAGGAAATGGATTCAGAGAATAGCTGCCCAAAATACTGTTGTAGTCACTTAACCTACATTAGCAAATGAATGCAGAGGGGAGAAGGAGGCCGTTTTCAAGATGTATCTGAGACCAAACTGAAAACTAAAATAAATCTCAAAAGGCAGACTAGGGAAAAAAGCAGAACCAAGTGGCAGTGGGAGACARTGAAGCTGGAGCAGGTACCTGCCTGTGGGTTGGCTTTGGGACTGACAGCAGTGCTTTGGCTCCTGTCACCATGGCAGGTGCATATTAATTGAAAGAGTGGGGAGGATGAGGAAAGCAGAGAGCATAAATTTCCATCAAGAAGCTATAGAAGATGGTGGTTTGTTCAGCTTCAGAGAGCAAAGGTTGAAATGGTTYTGAAGGGAATAAAACCTGTGGAGAGAGAACAGGTATTGGAGAAAAAGGACAGCTTAGCCATAAGATCAAACAGGTATAAGATGACCAAAGCATACCTTGTGACAAATTAGARTTGGTTTGCTAGTCATCAGAGATCAGGAACAGTGTGCCAGTGTGACAATCTCACTGATGCAGGAGTGAAAGAATAATATGAAGGGGCTACAGGAGATTAGGCTTTCTCAGCAAAGTCTCATTAGTTTCCAGTTTCTGCTCCATTTAACAGCAATGGAACCAGAACATTGTCTTCTTCCCAGTCACTATCAGTGGTGGTTTTCCCTGTGACTTGAACTTGTACAAGAATTGTTCTCAAGAAAAAATCCTTATTGATTTCAGAGAATGGAGGTATTTAGATGGGAAAAGGAGTGAAAATCCTCCTAGGAAAAAGACTGCCACTGACTCTGGTCAGTGATRTGATGTTGAAAATTTTAAGATTTGACAGGTGTCTGTACTATGGAAAATCTTTAATCAAAACCATTACAATGTTTTCCACCAGTGGCCACATGAAGTCCCACTGGAGCAAACCCAAAATAGCGGAAATGGCACTCCCATCTGCAGTATTATCTAGGATCCCAAGGAGTGTATGAACAGATGGGAAACAAAGCAAAAACAGCTGATGACTCCACATAATGAGCCTTAATGACCGGGGGGGACGGAAAGGGTAAGCAACAATAATAAAAATCCATTCAGAAGGTATGTTTATTAAGACTCAGCTCAGTGGTCTGAAATGGGCAAAGCAGTGAACATTCAAACCAGCATTAATACAGCAAACTTGGTTTAATCTGAGAGCTGGGCTGCATCCCTGACCATCCTGGGAGCAGCAATGGCAGCAGATCCTTCCCCTGCCTTGGGTCATCCCTTCCACAGGGTTTGCATCCATGCAGGGAGTCTGTCACTTAAGAGCTTTGGGATTCCAGAGCAATGTAAATGGTGCAAAAATTTGGAGCACAGGGAAGGATATCAAATCCTTTTCAGTTGTGGCCAAGTCTTCTGTCATCTCTGATGTTCAGAAATGGGCCTTTAGTCAACAGGGAACTCACACAAAAACAAAGTACTTGCCTGAGGCATTCATGCTGGCTCTTGCTGATGAGCTGTTGTTTTTAGGAACAGCTGGAGGTTTTATCTGGATGTGCAGTTGAACGAATAGTTATGGTGTAGGAACAGCTGGAGGTTTTATCTGGGTGTGCAGTTGAACGAATAGTTATGGTGGATGTTTAAGCCCAGCAGTTAAAGAGTCAGAGACTGCTTTCAGTGTATCACTGTGCCAATAGGGCATAATTTTTTAGCCCTTTCCTCTCAACAGTAGGAGATCCATGTCTGTAGCTATTTGGGTACCTAAAAGCAGTGGGTGAGCATCCCCTGTTGGAGGGATGGATTCAGTGACTGGGGAAGATGTGAAGGAGCTCAGTTCTTTAAAGTTTCCTTTTTTCTCCAGTGTCACCCTTGCTCTTACACTCGGGTCAAGCAGCAACAAGCAAGCTGCAGCAGGATRTTACCTCTCTGTGACTCACTTTTCTTCACAAGAACTGCCCTTCTTCAGCTGCATCTGGGTCACTTCTTGATGTCTGAACTTGATCTTCAGTCCAAGTGACAAAGACTGTTCTCTGCCTTTGCTTGTTCCCTGTGCAGGCACCAAGCACAGCCTGGGAGCTGAATGTTCCTTCTCTGCCCTCCCAGGCATCAAAAGAGCACTTGCTTTTAACCTGCTGCCAGTGCAAACAGGTTTGAAAATCTACTGCAATTTAAAATTGTCCTGCAGAGAAAGGAAATTTTACCTAACAACTACATAGGTATTCTGGCCAAACAACCTGGGTTGTTTAATCAAACTTATTTAATCAAAGTTTATTTAAGGATAGTTTTATTCAAATCTGGAGTTAAAATTTATTCTTAGGATAACATGGGTTGCAAGAGCATCACTATCACTGAGTCAAGCTATCAGTAAATTCTGACTTATGGTAAAAATTTTTAAGTAGAGCCTAGCAAGCTGGTTATGAACATGTGCAATCTGTGCATCACAACACCATCACTTTTTTCTGCTTTGAAATAAAAACTTACAGAATCATAGGACTGYAGAATAATTTAGGTTRRAAAAGATCTTTAAGATCATCAARTSCAAYATKACCCCAAGTCCACCACTTGTGCCTAAGCACCACGTCTACACATCTTTTAAATACCTCCAGGGATGGTGTCTCCACCACTTCCCTGAGAAGCCTGTTCCAATGTTTACAATCCCTCCTGTGAAGAATTTTTTTCCTAGCATCTAATTTTAACCTCTTCTGGCACAAATTGAAGCTGTTTCCTCAAGGATTTGAGCACCAAAACGCTCAATGGCCTGACTAGTGGTTCATCAAGAGCCCCCAAATTACACATTTYGAAAATGCAGTGGAAAAAGCCTGTTGGAATGCACTGCCCCATTGCCCCATGCTGTTGAGTTAGAGCATGTGGATTTTTATGTCCCGGATTAGAGTGAAAGGATTTTARAGTACAGATGAGGGTTTAGCCATTATTGCCTCCTGATGTGTGTGTTTTCAAAAGCCCTGATATTCAAATGAASTCACCACTGAAACTGATTGTTGTTTCTCAGAAATGGGATCCTGAAGGATATTACGACTGGTACACACTAATGCCGACTGGAACAGTTTTAGAACCAAAAGGGGMCATTCATGGGGGTGACTTATGCAAGGTTTTTATTTATTCAGACTTGTTTCTCCATATGCCCAGCTGGGCTGTGCAAGGCAGACCTTTCTAGTTGTTATCCTTAGTGTGACCTTAATGTTCCTTCGCCATATGTTTCTGCTTTTATGGGTCACGTTTTATGCCGGTTCACAGTCAGCRCCAATTTACTGCAGAAGTAGTAAAATACCAGCAAATAAAAATCAGTATGAAAATGTGTGAACAYTTCCCACTGCCCATGGATGGCACCTGGGCTGCTCTGCTTGTAGCTGGGGTGCATTTCTGCTTGTGTTGGGGGGAAAGGGGAAAAATCCTTGTGGTAAAATAGCTCCATAATACACGAGACCTGCAGTGCAAGGCTTACATTCACTATTTTATTGCAAATTATTTCAAACAAAGGAGAGTTTCTGAATATTTCAGCAGAAATGCTTTTCCCAAACACAGATGATGAATGAGTAGTAAAGCAGGTATCCCAGGAACATGCATATAATGTAATAGATGCATTATCTGGTAATAGAKGTTGTTAGCTGTAAATGGTTTTATAACTTTTAAACAGAATCCAGTGACTACATCACAAAGAAATTGAAAGGAGCTGGTGGATTTGGCACATCAGCAGGCCCTAGGGATGCTGCAGGGGAGATGTTGCAGAATATCCTCAGGAACACGTAATGAGAGGAGCCAAGGAGGAGATTTGAGTTGCAAAGCCACAGCTGAGRCAAGGACAGGAGGGATGGGTATCTCAGTGCCAGGGATGACCTGGGACAAGGCAGGAAATCAATTACTCCCTGGGGCATTGACAGCATGGGTTTCATCTGTTTGCAGCACTCAGTTCCCAGTGCATGGGTGCACAAACACAGGCTGGAGGTGGGAATGGCAGAACCAGAGCTGTTCAGGCTGACTAAAATACTGCATTGTAAATTATGTCTTCAGCTGGCTATAAATTTGCCAAAAGTTTAGTAGTTTAGATTAGAGACATGACACTTAATAAAACAAATGGTTTTACACTGCTTATGTCTTTGCTGTCCTGTGAAAAATCCACCTACATCTGGCTGAGTTACAAGCCTTTGAAAGGGCAATTCACACATGCCCTGTAGAAACATATTTAATTTTAGCATTTAATGGCCCCACGGATTGCTTCATGCTTTAACTTGGCCTCCCAACATAAATAAACCTGCTCAGCTTGGGTTGATGGTTCAGTGCCCACAATGTGCATCTCCTGCCCAGACCGTGGGGTGTAGAGGGCTTTTGGAATTACTTTTAGTTGTGGTCACTATTGTGCCTGCACTAGGCCAATCCATGCAAAGACATGGAGCCAGGATTTGGAAGACTGATCCCTGATGCTCTCAGGGCTTCATCCTCCCTGCTGCTGGCAGGAGAATTGGAGAGATGAGGATTTAGTGGTTTMCCCATCTGGGGTGCTGGAGACTTGGGCCACTGGGATGGGAGCCACAAGGCAGACTGAAAGACGAGGGAGGCACAAAGGACTGGAAGCAGATGGGATGGGACACGCACTYGGGGGGTGAGCAAATGGCTGATGGAAACCAGGAATGATCCTTTGGTTCATCCTGTTGGGTGCAACCCTCGAGAAGCAGATCCTGCTCTCCCTCTCCCCCGAGCCCCTGTGTCAGCCTGGCAAGCAGATTAAGCCAAGCTTCACACAGATGGCGAGATTGCACATTRCTTATTTTCAGCCTGTCAAGCTATAGACTTTGGGGTCTAATTTCCAGAAATACCCAGCACTCGCTGCAACAGAAATCCATGGGATATGTGCTTTGAACACACAAGCTGCCCCTTAAGGCTGAGGACTCTGCAAAATCAAACTTTCAGCACTGGGAAATGGACACCCCATTAGAGGAATACTTGTACCCTAATCTTACTGCATTTCAGCTCTCTGCATGCAAAATGAGAATTGAAAGAAACCAACTCTCACAGTCATGCTATGGCAGTAAATGAATTAGCATTTAAGAGGCACACAAGYAGGGCATTGATAAACTCCACAGAAAGGCTCGGGAGGGAATTGACAAAGGCTATCTTCAGAGCAGGCTTGGACTAATAYGCAGCAAATATGTCACAGAGCCACACGCTGAATCACCACAAGAAAGCAAAATAAATAGCCACTTACTAGCACAGCACTGTGTGTGCTGAGCACTGAGGGAAGAAGGAGCCCTCTGGGAAAGAACAGAGTGTGCTCCTGGGACCAGGGCTCACTGCAAGGTCACAACACCCCCACACACCTGGCCAAGTGACTGCTGCTCCCACAACCTACATTTTGGCTTTTCATGCTGTGGTGGTGGCTGTCTTTCCCCTCTAAATAGTACATCTGCAGGGCTGCTTTCATGCTGTAGTGTTGCTCTTCTGAAAGACGGGAAACTTCTGATGTATGATAGGGGAGTAGGAAGACTGATCCCCTYTGCTCTTAGTGCCCCATCTTCCCTGTTAGTGTCACACAGCAGTGGAGAGATTATGACTCAGTGGCAAATCAGGTTGAGAACTGGAGTCACTGGAATGGGAGCAAAAAAAGGCAGAGTGAAAGGTAAGGCAGGAGTAAAGGACTGGATTGTCTGAACAAAGSAACTGGAAACTGTTGGGCTAGAGAGAAATCTTGGTGGGCAAGGAAATGGGGATAAGCAGGAAAAGCATGAGTGGTGATGACAAGTGCATTTGTGAATATTCATAAAGTGTGAGCAGAAATTGTTTTCATTACCTGGCTTAAAATTATTTTTTTAGATATCAAATTCTGCACACTTCATAACAGTTCTGCTGCATCAGATGTAAATTGGTGTTTGCTGCTGCAGTGTTTTCTTTATTTGACCCTATGACTATAGGCTCACCTTGTGATAGGTGACATATGGGATTCCAGAGGAATAAGGGTCTTCCAGGAACTCCTGTCTGAAGCAGGTACTCCTTTCTATGAGAAAAAAAGCATGTGAAAAACTCAGTCTACAGCAGAGAAAAGAAATGGACAGGGAAAGCTCCCACCCGTGCCTTTGCCCTGATCTGGACTGAGGAAAGATCTTCACACAGAAGCTCAGAACATGAGATGTCACTCTGATTCCAAGGCTGATGGCACAAGACCAACTCCCGTCTGTATTGCTCACGGATGGCCTCAACCAGAGGGGTMTGGCTGCTCTGGCCCTGCATTGTGCCTGGCTCTCTGTCCTACCTGGGTCCTGGTGGCCTGGAGGCATTTCTATACATTTATGCAATTGAGAGTGTCTGCAATAAGYTGAGAACTTGTCATAGCCCACCAGAGAACTGTTCTTACAGCAGATGCCAAAGGATACACACTGCATCCTTGGACAGTGGTGTGGGCTGAGGGATGGGTCGGGACTGGGTGCCCAGAGAGCCAGGCCATGGTTTGAGTCAAATCAGGGCAGTGTCACCCCATCCCTCGTTGTGCACACCCTGCAGTGAGCTGTGCTCAGGCTTGTGGAGGAGAGCAGCAGCTGTTGGGAGCAAAGGGGCATGGTGGGAGCTTGTGGGCACAGGGGGATGAGGGGTCTTGTGCTGGGGTTCACTCTGCAGAAGCTGCATCTTCAGTGCTACAGATGTTCTCACAGAGGCTTCTTCACACATGCAGCCACAGGTCTGGGCCAGGGCTGCCCCTGTGRTGTGCCAAGGCACTGCTCAGACACCTCTCACTGGGGTGTGCTCAGCACCAGGAGAACGATGGTCACTGCTGCCAGTGACCACAAAGTCAGCTTCCATTTGAGAAATGCAGCAGCTTGTCACCACTGTCCTGAGGGCTAAGCCTTGAGCTGGCAGCGAGGTTATGCCAGAGTTTCCATGTTGTTTTGCCAGTGGATCACTTCACAGCCCACCCGGGCCCCTGGACCCTGCTGCTCCTCTTGGCAGTGCTGCGGTTGGTGTCCCAAAACTGCCCCTCTGGCGGGGCTCTGTGGCACAACACTCTGCCCTCTGTGAGGGCTCTGTGGCACAAGATTCTGCTGTCTGCTGCAGAGCTGTGAGCCAACACCAGTGTAAAAGCTGCACAATTGCACTGGCAAGAGATCTGAGCAGGGCTTTTGAGCCTGGGCAGAGAACTGCTGGGCTGTGCACGCTGAGCAGGGCTTGCTGTGTCTGCCCACACCTCCTGGGGAGCATTTCCTGTTCAAGCACTTTCTGTAACAAAAGGTACCTTTAGCCACAGTTACTTCACACCTGTACATCTGCTCTGTTTCTGTGACACCAAAGACAAAGCCTTGTTTTCCCACCTGGTGAAGCCACTCACTTGAGGTGCTGCACCCCCTCTACAGTCTGGTGCAGGGAGGAAGGCAGAGAAAGAAATGTCCCTCAGACCTTGTCAATACAAACATCCACAAGCGTGATTTTAAAAAATACTTACAGTGTTCTGTAAAGGGAATGAATAATTAAGAGATGAACAGCCTTAAGGTGTTGGTGAAATCTGAATGGAATTTAAGGGAAATGAGCAGATGGGAGGTGAGTGGTAGAAAACAGAGTCACTTTATGTGATCTGCAGTGTGTCACTCTGAGAGCCTGGAGCATCCCGCACTTAGGGTAAAAAAAATATGCCACCCTCCTCKTTCCTTCCCAAACCCCTTGAAAGGAAGCCCAGCACAAATAAATCCTCACTCCTGTGGGCTGCAGCACATCAACATTCCTACGAGGAAAAGCATAAAATGAGGGATCAGAGAATTGGAAGATGTCTCTTAAGACAAACACGCTGTGATACGCTGGCACTTAACTGTTAGCTGAGCCCAGGATTTTGTACAGCATTTTTTACAGGAAACAAAACTGATACCCAACAAATATCAGTTCCTGTGAGCTGATGGACTGCAGCTCTACTCTGACAAGAGCCTTCTGAAAACAGCACAGCTAGGAGTTCTGCATGCAGTCTTCTTACAGGCATTTTGACTGAACTGGAGAGAGTTGCATAAAAGTGGCCACACACATAAAGCCATCTGTTCTCGTAGATATTGATGTACATACCTATGCAGTGCTGTCATTTGAAATATATGGCCRGCCTGCTGGAGAAACAGCTGGGTACTGTTGATTTTCCAGACTTCCAAATACTCTTGCTGAACAGTAAAACAACCATGGGGGGTTTGATTGACRCTTTAAATGGACCACACTCAAATGGTACCTAGGGCTCAGAAGTGAGACTGAAAATATATTTTTCTTTCAGTTTTCATTTTGTTCTCCTAAGCAAGGTTACCTAGCCTTGGAATCCAGATTAGTAAAGTCTATGGGCATTGATTTGTCTTTTAATTTACTTCATGTTTGGCTCCTAGACCATTGTTACAGGAGCTAAGTCTCCCAAATGGATCATGTTAAAGAAAGACAGGCACAGTGTCTGCCAGCTGAGGGCAGTGACCCTATCTGTGTGATACAAACAATTGTCTACCTGTGCTAAAATTTAAGTCAACCAGATCCTCCACAGCCAAGCATCTTTCAAACTGGTTACTGAGAATTTGTTAGCTGAGAAAAGAAGAAAACCAGAAGGTTTTGAATTCAAATATACTCATTTATAATTCCATAGTTGCAGCACACACAGGACAAGTGWCACATTTCTGGTGAGTGTTGAAGGCAATATAGTGAAGGTGAATATTGAAGTTGTGACGCAGTTATTACTATGATATGTAGGAAACATTGCCTTGTAAGTCATGAAATCTGTTCTCCCTGCCTTTAACAGATGAGAACTCATCAGAACAGGGACTTGAATGTAGGTAACCCATGAATCAYATATTTAGACCTTATGTTTAGAACAAGTCAGATGAATAGCACCCCAAGAATGTTTATTTCTCTGCCATTTATAGCACTGAGTGACCAGAGATGTCTTATGATGAGATGAATCAAAACACAAGTGACTAAAATGTATTGACAGGAGGAGAAGGCCAATGTAATTTCTGTTTCCTGCTGATAATTAGCTCATATCTGGCCCAAGGTCAAAATTACTTGGACATTCCTTGAACATTACAAAGTTGCTGCATTCATCCTGCAAAGTAAAATTAAATGGTTTTAGGCACTATGATGGCCTCTTGGTCTCCATCTGTTACTCCAGAAGGACGTGAGTCCTCTACGAGTGTTTTGTAAAACCCAGAGCCATAATCTTCAATTATCTAATCAGTTGTTTTGGAYACCCTACGGTGCCTTAAATGGCCAKAGATATCTATGTTTAGCAGCTGAATGTCATCCACTCTGTGAAAGTTGACACTCCAAAGGCATAATCAACTTGTAAAGAAAATCGTTGCCCTGTCAGGATAGAGAAAGATGAATTTGGATGGTTCAGGGAAGCTGGTATTTCTGTGGGCACAGAATCACAAAAAGGTTGAGGAAGAAATCTCTGGAGATCTTTTACCCAATCCCCTGCACAGTGCGGGGCCAGCTAGARCAGGTTGTGCAGGACTGTGTCCATCTGGATTTTGAATATCTCTAAGCATGAAGACTCCACAACCTCTCTGAGCAATTTGTTTCAGTGTTTGTCCATTCCCCAGTAAAAAATGGAAGCTCCTGTATTTCCATCTGTGTCTCTTGCCTCTCCTGTCACTGAGTATCACTGAGATGATTCTCGTGTTCCACTACTCCACCCCATCAGGCATTTGAACACACTGACATGGAAAGATAGCGAAACAAAAATGTTTTTGTCTGGTGCCATGAAAAACTTCTGCTGCCCATGAAATACCACAGAACACTCTCCACTGCATTGAYAGGGACAAAGCTTAAACCCTGTTTGCCAAACAAGGGAGGTTCTCCACTGCTCATTTACCATTTTAAATCAAAATTGCCTCAATTGTGGTGCAAGAGGGTGCTTTGAATGCAAAGATGGTTKCAATTTACAGAGACTGGTCAGGGCAAAGGTACTTTGGTGTCTGACTGCAATTTATTTTTCGATAGGAGGTTAAGGTACAATTAAATACACACACCCCTTTTTTTTAAGAAAAATCTTAAAAATTTGAAATGTGGTTGTGAAGTCCTCTGAAGAAAATGGAAATGCAGCTACAACAAGTACTTTTAAAATAAAGACTAGTCTCAGTCCTAGGCTCAAAGTTAGAGTCAGTATACACATCCCCCTAAATATGGCGTAAACTTGTGCATACCTAGAATGTGACAGCTTTCCTTGAACTCAGTGTGTGCTAGGTACACAAAAGCCAGATGAAACCAACTCACAGAGTCCTTCTTCCAAATACTATTTGTCTTATGTTAATTTCTACAGCCACAAAATAGAGGGGAGTTCAGTGCCCAGAGCTGGAGGACYATGCCTGTGAGAATGATCARCTCCCAGCTGACCCCAAACTTGTGTGGGATCTGCTGCTCCAGCTGGATSCCTGCTGATCTCTGGGGCCTGATGGGATTCGTCTGAGAATCCTCAAAGAGTTATCTGATGTCATCTTTCCAGATGAGAGTGGTCATCATCTTGAGTGGTCCTGAGAATCTAGAGAGGTCCCAGCTGACTGAAAGGTGGCAAATGTCCCAATTTTCAAGCAGGGCAAGAAGGAGGASCCCAGAAACCACAGGCCTGTTAGTCTCCCTTCAGTGCCCAGTAGGATCATGGAAAAAATTATTCTGGGAGATATTGAARAACACCTGGAGAACAATGCAGTCATTGGTCACAGCCAGCAYGGTGATGAGGAGAAAGTCTTGCTTGTCAAACCAGATTTCCTTCTCCCCCAGAGTAACCCAACTAGCTGRACTAGGAAAGCCAGTTAAGGAAACCTTTTTGGAATTYAGCAAAGCTTTTGATACTGTCTATCACAATATCCTTCTTGACAAAATATCCAACATTCAGCTGGATAAACACAYCCTCTGTCATGAAATAAAGCATAGCTATAGAATACATTCAGGATGTTTTAGGCTGGCACAATATATATCTCATGCTAAGTTATTACTTATATTAATAACTGCAGTTATTACTGCAGATTGTGAGCTGCATATTGTCAAAACCCTTTCCTTACTATCTACATTTTTAATATTTGTCATAAATGAAGAATATGAAAAAATATTTTTGAATCTTGTTCCAAATTGACTGGTTTTTTTCTTTTTTATATAAAAAGTTTAAAAAAAAACTGGAAACACTATCCAGCAAAAAAAAACCCCCGATGTATTTGGGAAATGGAAATCCAAATACAAGTCCTTTTTTTGTGGGGTCTTCGAAAACAGCGATTGTTCAAACCATGACTGTGCCCCATAGATAGACATCAGAATTGCTTATTTTRGGATATCTAAAGTAATCTCAGCAGCTTTTAGCAGAAACAGAAAAGAAATTGTTGCTGCAGAGCTTGGCAGATACAAAAATTGCAGCTGGATTGCTCTTCACATTATTCAGAAGGGCTGGGCATAGCATTTGAATAATTTGGCCTCTTGAATTTGGAGGTCAGCTGGGTTACAACAGTGCTCTGGGTATTTTACTCAGTGCTCTGGGTATTTTGTTTCCATGGGAAAAGGGACAACATCGGACCTGCGCACTAAATTTGGGATTATGTTGCTCCCAAGGTGGTGTGAATCCAAGTACCAGTATGGTGGAGAACCCAGTATCTTTCTGTTCCAGATGCAAGAACTGTTGAGTGTGTAATAAGGTGAGAGCAGAGATGATCAGCAGTGGTCACAAGAGGAAAAACTGKGAGATTTTTCACAGTTGATTTAGAGCAGAAACTTTCTGCTGCATGCTGGAAAATGCTGCAAAGAATACACAACTTTTTATATCCATTGAAGGGTAGTGGGTGAGACAGGAACAATACACTGATGACAAGTATTAATCAAGTACTATTAAATAATAGTTTAATCTGGTAGTCAAAAAGAAAATAAAAACCTGATGATGTTGTGATTTGAACCCATTTTGTAAGAGTTTGAAAGCCACATGATTACTTTTTGCTATCTCATACCAGAAATACCAAAATTGCCATTGTGCATAATCTCCCAAATCTGTTGCTTTTCTATATTAAAATGCAATCATAAACATTATGCACATCACATATCTGTAAAAAATACGCAGTGAAAACATTTGGGCAAATATACTTTCTTTGAAAATTATGGCATAAAATCTTCTCATGGAGCATCCAGTTTTTGTTATCTTTCCTTGGAGATTTATTTTTTTTAAATGAAAATTTTTTATTGTGTTTTAATGAAGGCTTCAGGCATAAGAATAATTATCATACAAGTTATTCACTGTCATGGTATTCAGTCCTGCAGTACCAAAGGACAGAATTAAGGATTCTTATCAAAAGAGAGGTGACATCTAATCTCACAAAATAACTAAATCAAAAATGAACAATTGGGGTCTACAAATGCATCATATATGTAATGAGAGCTATCCCTAAATCTAAAAGCTATCCATGAGAAAACTGTCCATAAAAATATATGCACTATGTCTGATGTGGATAACTCTGTCACCCCTCATGAAAAGGTTTCTTTTCTAAAAGTTCCAGATTCACCCAGTGACCTTGCTYTGAAGCTCATTTTCTCCTCCAAACTGGGAGGCAACTCCTAGCCCAAAACAGAGAAAATGAAGGATAACAAATCTTTGTAACAAGAACTCCATCAGATCCTCCTTCCATAGCTSAGCAAGCAAACATTAGAGCAAACAGATCCCAGAAAAATGAAATGGTCTTGAATTTTCCCACTATTTTGAGCCCATTCAGCCTTTGCTACTACAAGAAAACATGATGCTCCTCTTTCTCTAGTGTTTACTCGTCTTTTTATGTGTTGGGATTTTTTTATTCATTAATAACAAAGGATAAACTATGCTTCCCACCTTGAAGGCAGAAATGAATTTAAAATCCTGRATAACTGCAGGACTGGGCACACCAGAAGCTCCCTCATTGTCGTATTAACTCCATCTTCTTTATTGGTCTTGGGCACCTCATGGAAGCTCTGCCCCATAAAGCCTTACATCAGCAAAATATGATTTATCTGCTTGTATTTGTCAAGATTTGCACTGAGCACGAGCTGTGACTCCTGCAGCACTTGTGCCAATGACTTTGCTTTCCAGTAAGCAGTGGCACAGCTTTGCCCAGGAGGACACTGAGCACCAACAGACCTCACAATATTGCAGGGCCAGGTCTTTAAGTCACTGAGCACATTCAGCACTATGGATAGCAGGTAAGCACTAAACATTTTGAAAGCATTTGAGAGCTTCAATGAGTCATATCTCTGCTTGTGTTTAAAGGAGTGTTCCTCAGATTCTTTCCATGGAAGGATTAACAAGCCATAAGGTAAAAATGGACTAATGCAGAGATCATGAGAGGAAGCACRGGGACCCAGGGAGGTGAGTGTTTGTGCAGCAGTCCTTGCTAGTGTGTGTGTTTCCCTGCTTTCAGGTCCCAGTCCGTGGTGGAAGCCGGCACGCTGAAACACGAAGACCAGGGGGAAAGCGAGAACACCCAACCGCTGCTGGCTCTGGACTGAGCTCTGACGTGCCCAAGAGAGATYCGTGAGCAGAATTCCACCGTTCCAGAACCCCACAGAGCACACCACACACAGACACACGCACGCACACACGCCTTCCGCTTGATAACGAGTCCTTCGTGTTTCCTGACCAAGTAACAACTGTCACCAGCCATCTGTCTGTGCGGCCGGCGCTGAGCAACAACTGACAAACTTCCACTGACACAGGAGTCTGTCCATATACAAAGAATTTCATTTCTCTTTATTTCCTTTTTGACTGATGACATTAAAATATTGGAAATRGTGGGACTGCATTCTCTGTTGAAAGAAAGCAGGGTGAATCAATAGCGTTTTTGAAGACTCCATCAGGGATGTTCATTTTATAGAAGCRAAGGTTGAAAGTGTGTTTTAAAGAAAAGGATCTCACATTTAAACTTTGCAGTGTAATCAGCAAGTGTAATCTGGGTCAGAGGGCAGAATCATCAGCACCCACAGACTATTTGAGTTTTACAGAAGGATTTTGCATTTAAAAAACAACCCCAGTGCCAGCATAATGCCATTCAACATGACACTTTGTGACTGCCTCATCCATGCAGCTTGTAGGGGGTCACAKTTCAGTATCAAGCAAAAATTGTTCTTAACTTTTGAAGCCCTTCTAAAACCGTCAGCTAAGTGGAATGAGCTGTGTGAGCAGCAGACATGTACAATTTGAAATGCAATTATTTCATTTTAACAATGTGTTTTTCCACAGGCAACTCAGGAGCCTGTAAGACATGTGCGTGTGCATGTGTGTGCACGTGTGAAGGGGGGGTTCCAGGGAGACACATTGGACAAATTCAGCAGTGATTAACAATTAAATCCACCTTGTTTCATTGAGGTCACAACAGCAAATGAAAGCTCTGCAGAGCCATTTACCCCTTTCCCTCCTGCAGTCGGGGAAAAGTGTAGCCAGAAAGCTGCGCTGATTGCAGATGCGGGCCATGGTTAAAATGAAAAAGGAAAAATTAGAATTAATTATTCAGTACAGGCTAGAAGGAATTGGTGAAGAATAGAAGAACTGAAATGCCAAAGATCAGTTTGTTATATCTCTGTTTGCTCTAGCTGCAAAGAGAGTACCATCCCTTCATTGAAATGGAAACCGGATTAAAGAAATAAAAGAACAATCGTTATCAAATTGAATGTTCAGTGACTTTATTTCCTGAAGCAGTTACAATCACTCTACACACTTTTAGTCTTCAATTAAATTGCCATACATCGACAATTTACTAGAACAAGCAGTTGGCAACAATATATCAAAGGTAGCAGCGTAAACCATASATACAAAATGAGATGATAATGGGCACAAGGGTTTTTAATGTGCCCGGGAATACCCACTGAATTCTCAAGTGTTACACGAAGTGATGATATAGTTCAAGTGGACATGGTCAGCCCGAACAGATGGACTAACAAAATACTGCCTTTATGAGCAATAACATTTTCTGCCTGCACAGGGCAGAAAGGACATCCTGCCAGATCCTATCRACACACCTGGAATTTACCCACTAGTTTTTGTACAGAATCACCTCACTCAGRCTAACCTCTTATTGCAGCAGCGTGTCATTGATACAAAGCCTGGCCTCTGTAACAGAGAGCAAGCCTTTAAGGCAGTGGATGGTCCCAGCAAGGCAACACAGGAGTCAGAAAAAGCAGCAGAAGCTTGCAGGAACATTAAACACATAAGAAGACTGAGCCCATTTATCTTTGGGGTTTCTTCCATTCCCCCTCCCCTAACCTCATCAACACCTATTACAGAAAACAAGGATGTCAAGTCCTGGTAGCAGCTCCTTCCCTGGGCTCACGGAGACACAAAGGCATTTGGATTTGTCAAAGAGAATGTGCTTAAAGCAGAAAGTAAAAACCCAAAGCAACAAAAAAGGACAGACATTTGCTATTATACTGCAGCATTAAGGAAGAAATACTTTGGTTTGTGATTTTTCTCTGTTAATACATTTACCCCCACTGCCATTGAATCTTTGTGATGATCTGTTACAATCACAGTTCATTAAAGCGGGTCTTGATCTGYCCAAGAAGGGCAAATACCCCTGAAATCTAGTCCTTGAGGTTCAAACCTTGCAAAGGATTAAATTATTTATTTTCTTAAACTGTGATATGAATAAATCCATATGATGCCCTATATATAACTGCATGAAGCCTGCATTTAACCATAGGCTCTTGCACAGACTCTGAGAAAGCAAGGTAACCACAGGCAGGGTGGAACACATCTCCTAGCATTGTCATGAGTACACACTGTGTTACAAACTATATTGCCCTTGTGTCATTTCCTTCTGTAAATAAATCTAACAAAAAAACCCACCAAATTGAAATGGATCTCCATTAAAGAAAACACTTCTATTCACTTCTTCCCTTGGCATTTTCACTGTTGAAAAGCTTTTTCAAGACAAAACACCAGTTGGCAAAGAGAAATACCTAAAATAACATGTCAGTAACTCACTGCATAATTTCTGCTCTATACACCCTCCCCATGTATAGAGCTAATCCAGGAACTGCACCTAACAAAATTACCCACTCTCATAGAATAGAATATATTCACTTCAGTGTTGCAGGAACACCTTGTCTCATTTGAGGCACTTAAGATTTTTAAATGGCCAATGTATCATTATACAATCTAATAAACAATGCTACTCTGGCACACACACATCTTGGGGAGATTACTTTTATCCATTTGCCAATTTTATCTATTTGCCAATTGCAACTGGAAAAGATAAAATATGAGTCTTCAAAGGAACAATCTGAAGGACGGCATGGRTTTTCACAAATAAAGCTCCAAAGCTTTTACCACTCCTTTAGCATTTAGACTGAGCTATAGAAACTAAAATGCAACATTAATAAAAATATTCATAAATCATCAGTTTTGTATAAAACATTCTGGATTTTTTCTTTACAAACTATGTCTTTATTTTAGAGAATTACAAAAGACCTTATAATTTGTACTGCTTGATCACTTCACAAATATATAAAGTACAGCCTCTGACACAACAGCTAAGAGGAGATTAAAAGACCATTTTTACTCTTTTACTCCTACAAAAACAAGTACCTTATTTCCAGTTTTGCATGATTCTCCAYATGATCTCCAAAATTACTTTTTTATTCTTCAAAGTGTGAAACTTATAAATCTTTACAKTTTTTCATTATTATTAACTGAGAACTGTTACTTTCTTGTACATTGTATATAGTTTCATGATTATTTTTGATACAGACAATACCTTAAAACCTAATTATCTTAGCTGTCTAAAAGTGACTCTTGGTAAGAGAAGGTTTATCAGTTTAATATTCAAAAAAGGAAATTAAAGTGCACACCTCCAGAAACTGGTTACACTAATTTATGGYGCAATCACCATGTGTCATATGGCATTACAAGATTTAATTACCTAGTAAAATACAAAATGTGAAAAGTATTCAGTTTATGGGAATGCAAYGCACTTGTCTGCATTTTGCTTCAGCAAATGTGACATTCAGGTCACGATACTTCAATGCCCCAATGTAGACTCTGCAGTAATAAACCACTGAGTACCACACACATAAAAACTGTTCCTTGTCTTTTGGACAACAAAGTTAAAGCTGCAGAGACTGAGTGACCTCAATGTCTCCTTGCTTAGTGTTTGTCCCTCAGAACCCTCAGCCGTGATGCCCAGAGCATCCCAGCACACCCATCCACACCCAGCTGATGCTGCAGGTAACAGCCAGAACCATCAGCAGCACCCTCTCTGCTCCCTGTCTCCTGTTAGTGTTCTTAGAAGTTCATTGTGGAGGGTCCTGCACCCTCCATCTCCCTTTAAATGGTACAGACCCAAAAGATCTGCCAACTGCTTAAACACCCAATTAGTTTTCTTTCTTGAAAATAGGCCTTCTTACCATACAGTAAATGCTGTATGGCAAAKACAGAGCACCCTGTAAACTGTGCAGGGATCAGACTACTTCAGCATTATGTCACACATCTCAAGACAAGGGAAACACCATTAAGTCAATTAGAGGATTTTTCTAGCACTCTGTAGGATGCTGGCAGTGGAAGTTAATATGAGTCAATAATCTGAAGCTCTTTGTCAGCTCTGCATTCTGGCAGGAAGCCAAGCAAGACCTTGTCCTTCTGCCCAAAGCACCAGAAATTCTTCATGTATTTTTTTTCTGCTGAATGACCACCCAAGGGCAGCCAAAGAGAAGCTCCTGCAAGGAGGTGCCCCAGACCCTTGTTGGGTAGAAGGGTATCACAACAGAAGCTTTTGCAATGTTAGGAGAAACAGCAGCTCACCATATAATCCTAAAAACTGTCAAGCAGTTTAAGATCTGAGCCTGCAAATGTCAGATTTGTTCAACATTTTCCAAAATCACATTATCAAACTGAAGGTCACCTGCTAAGTAAGAGAACTATTTTGTTTTAGAAGAATAAAGCTTCACTAGGCAGCTATTATGCAAGTTTCTGTTTGCATTTCCAGGAAGGCAAATGAAGGCCACACTTGGCAAAAATGAAATTTGTTCATATACAGTGTTTTCCTTCTGCTGATAGCTAGAGACACACTTGTATATATATATATGTATCACCTTTTCTAAAATATAGTGGTTAATTAAAGAAGATTTGTTCATAATTAAGCTAGAAAAATACAGTTACTCAGGTAGAAAAAGTACAAAACACACATAATCCATTCACATTATCTATGGTGATAACATAGAGACACATTCTATGCCTAAAGCAGCTAACATTATAACTGTATACTGATTTTCAAAGTCAATTGTGTGCATATGTTTGCAAATATCTTACRTGTTGCTTCCCAGACAGAAGCCCAAGAAGTGTTCCCTAGATGTAGAATCATAAATCTAATGCTTGAACACAGTCAAGCAAGTGACTGACCGACTGGTTTTGCAAAGAAAACACAGGCATGGCAAAAACATCTGCACATTCCTCAGTTTGAAAACCCAGAACTATTGCTTTTTCACTGACAAGACTTGTGTTTTCAGACTTGCAGCCAGAAAAACAATATACATCAGTGCTGTACCAGTATGAAATAAAACATGGCTTCTTTTTTTTTTYYWWTTTTTTTCTTTTTTTTTTAAACCAAGTCCACTCTGTAGAATGTCATCCCTGTATTTTCTTACCCTTAGAATGCTTGTATACTTTGTACGCTGGATAAATTAATCCTGTTTTCATACTCCAAAGGAGTTAATGCTCCTCTGTTCCACACWTCAGAAGAAAACCCCTAAATAGCAGGAAGGGTACGTCTCTGCTGAGCTGTTAACTCCGGGTGCCACACATCCACRATGAATATCAGGCGATAACTGTCAGCATCCTGCCACACTTCGTGCTCAAAAGAGTCATCAAAAATAAGAACTTTCCCTTCTTCCCAGGCTCTGTGAAACAAAAAAGAACATACTTCAGTGTAGTATTTGAAGCGCCATGGAGCAGGTAAGCTATGGATCAGCTCTGAAGATGCTCTTTGACATACAAGAAAGATTTAAACAGTACAGATTCCATAGTCAAGATTTCACTGTTTAATATAGAGAGATTGGTGTACGGGAGCCTTAAATAAACTACAGAAAGGTCAATCTAATAGACCTTCATATTACTGAGGGATCCTTTCCCCTCATTCTGCAGTTATGCCCACAAATACATTCAGAAATTTATATGYATATTATTTATTATACTTTTAACAAATTGAGTCCATTAAGCAGGRAGTCAATATAATAATGGTGTAATAATCCACTTTTCTTCATTTCTAATCAGACACTTTAGTGATRTACATAAGTGATGGAAACTGAGGGAAAAGACCTGTAATATGGCCATACGCCTCAAAAAGAAATTACATTGACTCAATTTTCTTTCTCTAAAAACCAGAACAATGCCTCTGGAAGGTGATATGGTCCAAACCTCTGCTCATAGAAGGACTGCAAAATTAGATTCAACTTTGAGGTTAGATGAAATGTTCAAAAATTCACTTGTGAAAACCTGAGATAACAGCAACCATGAGCATTCTAACATCTCTTCTTGTGTTTTATCAATCTCACTGTGAAAAATCCCTTCTACCTAGATGGAAGTTCCTTCACTGTCACTTGTGTTCTTTACCTCTCATTYTATAATGGTACCTCTCTGAAAAGAGCCTGGCTCTGTCTTTGTCACAGTCACCAATTAGTAGCTGATGACAGTAACCAAGCTGCTCTTCAGCCTTTTGGTTTTCAGACTCCAAACCAGTTTGTTGAGCTTCTCCTAAGGTATTGCATGTTCCAGTCTGCATCTTATTCATCCTCCACTGGAGTCCCTCTAGTTTATCAGTGACTTTTTGGTACTAAAGTGTCCCAAACTGAACACAGTACTCTACAGGCAGTGTCTTGAGTGCAGAAGAGAGAGGAAAAAATTGTACTGTTCAAACCGTTTCCTACAAATTTACTGACACAGTCCAGTACACAGCTAGACTCCATCAATAAAAAGATTATAAATCATGTTCATCGTGGCCCCTAGGATCCTTAAGCCCTTTCCTACAAAGTTGCTTTCTATGCAGTCATCTCCCAGCTGCTACAGCTGCAAGGTGTTTATCTGYTATCAGCTGCAGGGCTTTGCATTTCCTTTGTTGAACATCATCAAGTTTCAGCTGGCAGCTTCTCCAGCCTCCTGAGACCTGGATTCATTATTTAGAAAAGAAGTTTAACGCCTGATTCTACACCTCCAGGTGAGACTGGATGAATAGCAGCCAAGTCAACAATGGTCAAAGAAACATTTCTTCCTAAAACCACTTTACTATGAACACATACTCAAGGTTTGTAGCAGGATCTCTCAGGAGTTGAAGCAATCCAAGAGGATGGATGCCTTCAGAGGGAATTAAGCACTATGAACAGTAACAATGGTAAAGAAACAAAGGCCTTGCCATCACAGATGGAAATGCAATATTGCTTAAGCTCATTCAGCTGTGTTCATTTACAGAGAAAACTATTTTCTTTTTTAAAAAACAGGGTGAAAACTAGATTCATACTTCCAATTCATCTCTATTTTTAATTCAACAAAAGGAAAAACTAACCACAAAATTGATGGGGTTGTGTGTTAATGTTCTGAAGAGAAATTGAAATTGGATCAATTGTAATAATCATCGAAACATAATTTAAGCAAGAGTAGACAACCAAAAGCATACATAGTAAAAAAAAAAATCACACTCGCATAAGGACATCAGCCTTAAAGGCCCAGATAASCAGCCTTTTGCAGGTTTCAGCTTTGATCATGTGAGGCTTTTTGCTACCACATCAGTTATCTGGTAACAAAAATGTTTTATGTCACATAGACCCCGWGTTATTGGTACCACACTACAGTTACATTGGTTTTATACAAGTCAATGGGAGTAAAGCACTTGCAATGCTATAATGTGGTAAAAATATTCAAGCAGACTTTGGGGTTGTATTTTGGGTTTGGTTTTTTGTTTGTTTTTTTTTTTTTTGGTTTTTTTTTTGGGGTTTTCTTCTGGGTTTTTTTGGGAAGTTTTTTTTTGGGAGGTTGGTTTTGGGCAGATTTGGGTAGGTTTTTTTGGGGGGATGGGTGCCATGGGTGTTTGGTGGGGGTGTTTGGGGAGGATTGGGAGATTTGGTTTTGCTTTTGTCTGGAGCAATTGAGGACTGGTGTTGTTTTTCTTGTTGGGGGGGTAGTTGGGTTTTAGGCTGGTTTGCGGATTTTTTGAGTTTTTTTTGTTTCTGGTTTTGTGGCTTTCTTTTTAAAAAAAAATTAAATAAAGCCTGAAAAGAACTACTCTAAATAGCCTGAAAGTGCAGCTCAGTTAAGGACAATAAAAACCCAGGCACCCAGATGAAGCAGCTTCAGAGGTTAAAACCCAGGATCTATCATTTGCATCATAATGGGATCGGCTGCTCTGCACAACAAAGAAAAAGTCATAAAGTTGAAGGAACTATTAACCCCTTTTGAAAAGGCTACAAACCCCACCATTAGCATGCAAATAAACATTTTCTAGAAGCCTGATGGTGTGAGAAACACTTCTCAGTGGTAACACAGGGACCATATTCTTCTGCTCTKGTGCTGAGGCACTTTGGAGTAGTTTCCGTGCCATTTTCCAGATCAGCTCTAGTGCCACCAGTTAAAGGTGAGATCCCAGACCGACTTCTGCACAATGGCAACTTCACCTTCATTTCAAGGTAAGATTACCTTGCCTGACAGTGATCTTTGATTATGATAATTGGATATTATTTACATGCCACTTTTGGGCATTGAACCCTRCACTTTACAGAGCTGGGACTTCAAAACAGCCCAGTGACCTAAAAAGACCAATGCTATACAGAACAAGAAACAGAATAGTTTGGGTTGAAAGGAACCTTTAAAGGCAAAAGTCTCTATGTGCAGGGACTCAGGTTGCTCAGAGACCTTTCCAGTCTGACCTTGAATGTTTCCAGTGATGTGACATCTATTTGTCTYKATGGGCAACCTGTTCCAGTGTCTCACTACCCTCTCTAYTAAACTTCTTCCTTATATAGAATCCAAAATTTTCCTCTTTTAGTTTAAAACCATTACCCTTTATCCTGTTGCAACCTATCTGATAAAAACTGTCCCAATCTTTCTTCAAAGCTCCCTTAAGTACAGAAAGACCACCATGAGATCTCTCTGGAGCCTTCTCAAAGCCGAACAACCCCAGCTCTCTCAGCCTTTCCTCATGGCAGAGATGTTCCATCCCTCTGATCATCTTTGTGGCCCTCAGCCACAAGGCACACCAACTTCAGACAGCTGCAAAAAACTCTTCTGCAAATGAAGGAGTAAAATCCAGTTCTAGACAGTGCTGATTTGCCTGTCCATCAGAGGATGTGTTGCACTGTAACTTTGCTCCTCTAAACAACCAGGCTGGGTGGCACAAAGGTAACCAAGCACAAAATTCTCACTGTTTTTGTTCACTCTCTCATGCACACAGCAGTGGCACAGGAGGTCAGAAAAGCAAGATGCCAACCTTCCCATGCCAGCCAGCTCTCCTGCTGGAAACCACCAGTTCACCACTGCTCTGAACCAGGAGGGAAGGAATGGAAATTACCCAAGGTAGGTTTTCCTCCTGGCACCATTCCCTTTCACAGAAGTTCACACACCTCCTCTGCCATAGGGGAGGGGTTATATAAAAACCTTTCACTGCCAGCAGTAGACACACTTTAAGTGCTTACAAGGAAAATCTTGCACTTGTTTCTGAATGTACAGCTCTTGCTGTAAGCAACTGATGTTACATTCCAGCCTAAGTTGGAGTCAGCTCTTGAATGTTTTACATTTGAAATGAATGTGTCCAGTGCATAAGGCTGAGCCAGGTTCTGGAGCCTGGACACTGACGTGCTCTGTGCTCTGTCTGCAGCAACAGGCATTTTTCCACTCTTGACTTTGAGGGAGTGCTGCTACCAAGGAGGGAGTTAAGTTCATTCTCCACAGGACCATCCCTTCCGTCCAGGTGAAGACAAAGAAGGGTGCTGAGCTGTGGACACCTGCTCCCTGGGCAGCAGAGAAAAACCACTACTTCATTCACACTGTCTACTGAACAGTCACCTGATTGTAATGACATTCAGCCATCAACAATCTGAAGTCACAATAATGTCCTAAAGTGGAAAGACTTTGTGCCTCTCTATCAGTCTTCTAAGGCCCTTGGTTACCTCTCCCTCCATTCAACTTATTTTGGGTATTGGAATGGAATGTTGGAAAAAAATGTCCATCACTTCCTAGATGTAGGCAGTGTAGGTTGCAATACTGACTATGACAAATAATTAAATAACCTGTATGTTGGCAGGAGTGTATAGTAACAACATTTTTGGTTATTAACAGTGAGATACTTCTATCCTCAAAAATTTCCTGTTGTAGTTGTTTCCAAATGTTATGAGAAAAAACCCTTTGCTGTGCAGTGCAGTCATGAAGACAGGAGTAGTATTTCAGTTCTCAATATCAAATTAATTAAATTACTACCAGTAATTCCATTATGACATTGAAAATAATTCAAAATTAACAGCTGTTGCCCTGAGAAGCTGCAGCCAATACAAGAACCTTTCAAAAATATATGTACAGACACTAAGCATAATTTCATTTAAGTCTCATTTAAGAATTTTTAATAAATTTAAGAATTTCATTTAAGTCTCAGCAAATTAGGCCTGTAATCAACAAGCAGTATAGTTAATACATTTTTTCCCATGTTTTATAATACAATGCAAAAAACTTAGCACATTTTCCCATATTTCTAAGGGGAGTATATGCCCTGATTGTAAATGTATAAGCTATTGCATTTAATTTTGGTTTTGGACTGAGCAAACAGAGATAAAACTGACTTGAAATCCAGTATAATTTTTCCCTAATGGGTAAGAAATCTCACTTAAAGTCCACTTAAAAAAAAATTGCCACCTGTGTAATTCATTGGGCCAAAAACTTCATAGATGTCTTCATCCTCAGATCARCTTCAACTGGAATATTTAAACTGAATTATAACAAATAACATCAGCTAAAATGGAGGCTTCTGCCAGAAGTAYTATGGTTTTCTGTCACAGTGGTGAAAATGTAGGTATATAAGTTTGTACCATGAGTTAGGGTGCAAACTGCCTGTTTAGTGAAATATGTTACACATCCTAGTCAACAAAACACCCATTGTTTGTTTTCTTTTTAATTACATGCAGTCCCATCCCTTCCTCAGTCTTGAGGAAAGTGGAAAAAAAAACAAACCCCAAAAACAGTCAACCAACCAAGCAAACACCTCCCCACTCCTGCCAACCAACGGAAAAACCACCAAACATTGCAAGCATACCTGTTGTCTTGGGCACACCGTATTCTGCAGCCTTCCTTAGGGATCACCAAGCCCAAATGCATCCTCAGGCGACAATTGGTGGGCCCTGTGTGGGGCCAGACATGAGTCCCTGGGTGCATGATAGAATATTTGATCTGCAACAAGAGAAAGGTACATTTTTTCAATACATTCTGCTTCACAACCATGCTGCTGGGAGTTCTGGACTTCATTTAGTCTCATCCTTGGTGATGGGTGAAAAGTGTAATGCCATCTTTTGTGTGAGTTTCAGCAGCAATTTCTCTCTCATATCCTAAAGGAATTGAGTACAACAAAACATATGTTTTGTGGTGTGTGTGAAACCAGGGGTGTATTTGTATGTAAAAGTATATAGTTTTAATTCTACTTAAAATAACCAGTACTCACATTTCAAGCTGAAAACAATTATCTTTTGTCTGCAATCAGAAAAAAGTATCTTTTTTCCTATGGAAAGATTTAAAAGGATGGACAGTAGGAGACACAAGGCTTATGTTCATTGGACTGGTCAGCCCCTCTCAGATGACATGTCTGTGGAGGTCACCATCAGCCTGGGCTGGAGCAACCAGGAGAAGGTGGAGTTCAAGACCATGAGAGGATGGAAAAAGTCAAAAAGCAGAATTACTACCCAAAAAGCAGAATTACTACCCACAGCTTCAGGGGAGCAGGCTTGGTCTTATTCAGGGATCTGCTGGGAAAAATCCCATGAGAGCAGAGGGGTCTAGGATGGCTGGTTGATTTTTAAGTAGCATCTTGTCCAAACTCAGTGCATGGCAAGCCAGACAAAACTGAAACACGAAAAGGAAGCACTCAGGAAGTGGAAGCAGGGCCAGGTCACCCAGGAAGATTCTAGAGACACTCTGCACATGCAGGGATGAAGTGAGGAAAGTCAGAACTCTCCTGGTGTTGAATCTGGAGATAGAATTGAGGTGTAACAAGAGAGATTCCTACACATACCTCAGACAAAAAGGGAAAACATGACCAGCTACTAATGTGACAGAATATCTGGTGATAAAGGACATGGAGAAGGCTGAGGCACTACCTGTCTTCTTTGCCTCAATCTTCACTGGTACGACCGACTTTCAGGAGTGCCAGGCACCTGAATCTAGTGGAGTAGACCAGAGCACAAGAGAATTCTCTTCTGTGGAGAACCATCATATTAGAGAACATTTAAACAAACTCAACAACCTGGTTCATGGCTCCTGTTGGGATCCACCATGAGGCCTGAGGGAGGTGGATGATGTGAATTCACACACAATCCACACAATCTTTGAAAGGTCATGGCTATCAGCAGAAGTCCCCAAGAACTGGTAGAAAGGAAATATTTTTCCTATCTTGAAGAAGGGCAAGAGGGATGATCTGAGGAACAGCTCTTGACTCAGCCTCACCTCAATCCTTGGAAAGGTGATGGAGCAAGTAATCYTGGACACAATTTTTAAACACACAAAGGAAAAGAAAGTGCCTGGGAGTAGTCAGTGTGGGTTCATGAAAGGGATATTATACTTTACCAGCTTTCTATTGTGAAGTGTCTGGTTTTTCTCAGCTTTAATAAGACTTTGAACACTGTCTGCCATAAACATCCTAATCGACCAGCTGAGGAGATAGGATCTAGATCAGGTCTCAGTGAAGTGGATTGAAACCTGGACTTTAAGCCAGGCTCAGAAAGTTGAAATCAGAGGCACAAAGTCCACTGAAGGCCACTCATCAGCGGTGCATCCCAGGGCTCAGTACTGGGTCCACAATTGTTTAAGAGCTTCACAGTGACTCAGAAGATGGGACAGAGTGCATTCACCTYAGCAAGTTTGCAGATGATGGAAAATTGAATAGGAGTGGCTGATATGCTATTTTTTTTTTTTTTTGCTGCCCTTCATAAAGACCTTGACAGGATGGAGTAAGAAGGAAATAGAAATCTTAAAATATTTGACAAAATGAAGTGTAAAACTCTGCACTAGGCAGGCATACACCAATACAGGCTGATGCACAGCTGTCTGGAAAGCAACTTKCTAGAAAGATTCTGGGGTCTTCATACTTGGTGCCCAAGTTAAACAGGAGCCAGCATTGCAGCAAAGGCCACCCACAGCTTCCAGGGCTGTGTTATGGAGAGCTCTGGCAGCAGCCTGAGGGAGGTTATCCTTCCCCTCAGAGCTGGTGAGACACCCTAAATGATGGACCCAGTTCTGTGGCACYGACTGTGAGAGAGACACAGACACAYTGGAGCAGGTGAAGGGTACAAAGGGGATTAAGGGATGGAGAATCTAACACACAAGGGAAAGCTGAGGGAGCTGGGACTGTGYTTGAACATAAGGTTCAAGGAAGGATCTTATCATTGCATATAAATACCTGATGGGAGGAGTGAAGAAGGCAGAGGCAGGCTCTTCTCAATGACATCCAGTGACAGGCAAAGAGGCAATGGACACAGATTGAAATACAGGAAATACCATTTAAGCATAAGAAAACACTTTTTTTTTAAACTGTACACAGGAACAGGCTGCCCAGAGAGTCTGTAGAGTCTCTATCCTTAGAGGCATTCGAAACCTGTCTGGACACAGTCCTGAGCAGCCTGCTCTAATTCATCACACTTTGAGCAAGGGGTTGGACTAAGTAATCTGCAGATGTCCCTTTCTCACCTCAACCTCTTTGATTCATTCTACAACAACTCAAAAAACAGGAAGTGTGAATAATGCATGACAGTGGTGAGAAGCACCTTTCCAACTGAGAAATCTGCACATTTGGCTGGGTCAGAGTAGCTTTGATAAATCTTACAGATTAAGGTGTTGCTTGCTCTCCAACTGTTAACAAAACCAGCAGAAGACTCTGTGTGCCCCTTGCCTCAGCCATTCTCACCATCTGAGGTTTCAGCTCACTGTCAGTTTCTCATGACAGCGAGTGAAAAGCTCCAGTGGCTGTGGGGAACACAGATCCTCCCACCCAACCTCTGCCACACTGTGATGTGTTAGACCCCAATGCAATGCCTGACCCTAATGCAATGCAAGCACCTGTCTGCCTACTTATAAATGAAATAAACCATTTCTGTAATATACCAGMACTGAAGATTGATTACTGTATGTACATTATCTGCYCATGCAGATCAGCCTGGATATGTCTGTGAATTATGTGCTGTACTTAAGGGCTATAGATAAATTGTTCTGAACTACCAGTGAGTTGTACTATGGTTGCAATGTAAGAAATGCCCAGAATTAAAACTAGCTGTGATACTTTTAGTTTACTGCTACTTTTAAGAAGAATGTTATAATTTTAAATCATATGACTACTTCCTATTGTTCTACACAGTCTCTCAGCAGAACTGAGCAGGTAGTTGATTACTTTTGTCACTAACTATCTACCACTTCCTTATTTCCTGTTTGTATTTGTTCCCATTGCTTCTGTATGTGAATAGGGATCAGCTCATATTTTAACTTTAATTTAGCAGTCGCATTTGAGTCATGGTTAGTATAAAACTAAAATTGCCCTAGGCATCTCATAATAGTGGATGTAAAACAGCACCACTTTTCAGATTATTTTACATTTATATGTTCAAAACATGACTACAGCTACAGCTGTAAATACACAACATTTCTGCAAGTCATGTCCTGSTGATAACATGTAAGGCACCAAGAAATTAACAAAATAGTAGCTTTCAAAGAGAATTTGCTCTCAGGGACAGATCCACTTTGGCTAYGGATGCCACAGAAAACAGTTTTCTTGTTGTTAGCCACATTGAGTGTGATGACTTTTCATGAGTTATATTGACTAAAACCAGCCTTTGCAAYCAATCAATGAAACAACAGCCCTGTTCATTCCCACAGCAGTCGCCATCCAGCATAGCTCTGCACATCAAAAGCAAAGGTCTGGTCAAAAAGATGGACACATASTCTCATGGCTCTGAATTGGGATTATGCTAGCATGGTGCTTTTCAACTTTTGCATCCCTAGTTTTACCATGTGAAGGTTATTCTCACATAGTCATAACAGACAAAATACAATAACTTCGAAAAAAAAGTAAACTTTTTGTCCTGCAGTACCACACGACAGCGGTGTTGGCCCATTCATTCAGCTGCATGTGTATGGCTCCACACAGGYCCCCTGCATGATTAAATGAGGTGAACTGATAGCTGAATAGTCATTGTAGGCACTTGAAACAAACTTTGTTGGCACCCMCAGCCACAGCTCATGGATGTAAAACTTCTTTACTTTCAGGACAGAGGCGTGTGGCAGCAGTACTTGGCTTCTACAAGGTGATTCTGCTTCTGTCTAATGCAGCCGGGCTGGGGTGGACACATACTGAGGTTTATCACAGTGAGAATCTGRCTCACTGAATTGGTCATGTAAAGTTGGGTTCAGATCAGAAAAAAAAACCAACAAAAAAAATCAGGTTAGAAAGGACCTAACCCAGCCTCCTGCTCAAAGCAGAGTTAGGCTATGAGTCAGATCAGGTCCCTTCAGGCTGATGTTTAGTAAGGCATGACTTATTGATTGATCCATGGCAAGTAACTAGTTACCTACCACGAGCTCCCAGGAACACAAGGTAAAATGGCTCAACTGAAGAGTCCACAGAAAGGCTTCAGCTAACATGTTTCACCTGGTATTTGCTGACAGCTCAAACAGGATATTTTTATTGTTAAGTTTATCGTGTGCTTGAGGCATCATTAAATACACAAAAATCGTGCATTCCTCTATACATATTCCTCTATTCCTCAAAATCACAGACTCCCAGCATTAAGAATTTGCAAAAATGAAGAAGTTTGCCATGTACCTGCCCTCTTCTGCAGCCAGTAGCTTCAGGGAATCTTTCCAATAAAGCACATGTTTTCGGAACACTTTTACAAGCATTCTCATTTTTTCTTCCTAGTGAAAACAATGGATAGAGCATTGGTAAGAGCAGTGAATGAACATTTCCATTTCCTGCTTTGCAGAAAAGAAGAGCAASAAAACTGCCAAAGAGCTGACACTGAAAGACAGGTAAATATTATTTTTCCATTTTACAGATTGTGTGACTGATGTCGTAATACCACAGCAGCCTGCACATTTTGCTTTTGCATTATTTGTGAACACCAGGCTTTCTACCATTTAAAAAGTATTATTTTAAAAGTATAGTGCCTTATGTGGCCACATAGAAAGAAAAGATTAAAAATGCCACCAATATCATACCATTTCAACACCAGATYACATTTTGATATAAACTGCTTTTAATATTTTGTAGTACTCTTTCATATGCAGAGTTCTGTAAGAATTTAAGGTCATTCCAAGAGTTGGGCCTTCCAGTGCACAGCTCAGGGGCAGGGCAGCAGGTTTATTAAAGTCATATTCTTTTGCTCATACCTTTTCTGAATGACAGATCCTCCCTAGATGGCAGCACAGTATTGAGGATGTGCCTTCTCCCATGTCCTCATCCTCCCTCAGACTGATCTGTACCATGCATTACCATGAAAATGTTGGCAGCCTTGCCAGAAGAGGACTACACTCATGGTACAGTTATCATACTCAAGGGACTCTCAGAAGTACTTGGGGACAACATGGCTTGGAATAAAGAACCCCTGTACATTGTCACAGGGGTCCCAAACACTGTTTTATCAGTTCCTTTCCTCTGTACATACTGATTACAAAAACAGTTCTAGAAAATACTGTGCTGCTGCTTCTTCTTACACTATGTTAATCTGAGATTGTGAAACCGAGGTAAGGGAAGAAATACAAAATGTTTTTACCTTGTTGCCATAAGGTAAACTGGCTCCAGTCTCCTTTTTCCCKTAGGTTCTCATCTTCAGGCAGGAAGAGGCTTCTTTTTTTATCCATCACAGCAAGACCTTCGTCCCGAATGAGCTTCCAGTTTTTCTCTAAGGACTGTTGTGAGAGCCATGTTACTGCACTGAGAAGTTACTGTGTTGGCTTTAGTACCATTTATTTTTTTTTTCTAGCATTATTAACTTTTTTTTAATATTTAAAAGCACTAAAATAAAGTKTTCATAATTATTAGCAAGTTGCTTTATATTCTATTCCCTTCTGCCACGTTAAGGCAGGAAAAATAATTTYCACTCAATTTTTCAGATTCAATTGCATTGGGATTGTAAAATTTCAACAACAGCCAGCCTCTTTGCAGATGAGGCCTCACTTTGGCTTGTGTTTTGATGAGCCTAAGGGCTCTTAAAGTGATCATTTTGTATTGCAAGCTAAATGTATTGACCTTCCTAAATCCTGCACRTGTGACATGGAATCATTCCTGCAACTGGAAAACCACTCACATAACCTGGAACTCCAGGTGCTGGCAGAATATTATGGACAAATTTAAACACACCACTTGAGTTGAAATTTATGATTTAAACCTTCAAAAAGGCTTGCAGAGATTCACTTTCACATGCTAATGCTATTGAAAAAAAACCATGTACAACTTGCAATGCCAGGTGATCATTTATAGACACAACCATTAAGAACGTGTGAGCTGCCTTACACTTCATCCACACAAACCCACAAAATGGTAGAATTAAAATTTCTGTTCACTGCTGCCTTAGGACAGTGATATGGAGAAATCAGATAGCTTGGAAAACCTTTCATTCTACCAATAATAATTCATTTTTATGTTATAGCAATATGAATGGAAAACCCACAATATAACAATGGATTTGGATAAAAGTAACTTCAATTTCCCAGAGCCTTACTTTTCTCATTAAACCTTATTTTGGGTGAATAGTTTTCATTTTTCCTTTGTGCTCTTGAACAAAGCATTTCTGTAAGACATTTTCAATCCATTTCACACTGAAATAAGCTGCAGTATGTTCCCACACTACCTCTTTATACAATGAGTAAAACWCAAAATTCTCTATAACACGGAGCAGAGTAGGTGATATAACTGCTCCATTGTAGTCTAAAAACTTCATATGATTATTAGACTTCCCCATTTAAATTAAACAGTAGCATTTTCCACTTCCATTTTTTTTTACTTAAAAGACAAGTTGAGCAACAAAATAGGTTTATATTGCAAGATCATAAAAGGCTCAACAAAGCAAACTATGGCTAGAACATATTGTCTATAATACAGCTACTTTCTCCCAGTAGAACAATTTTAGCTAGGCTAAACCCTATGAAAATGTGGATTTCACTTCTGTTATTACAGTACTCCCTTTCTCATAAYAATTTTTTTTCTCTCACCTATCAAAAAAAAGGGGAAGAACACTTTCTTTTTCCTGGTGCATTCACTTTCTTCTGCCTCACTGAYGGTTTTTATAAGGCTCATTTAACAGTTCACATTAAGTTAAAAAGTAGAGGGTTGTTTTGGTGGGGCTTTTTTGTTTGTTTGTTTGTTTCTTTGAAGATCTTTGGAAAACTGAGTTTTACAAAATGTAGGGTACAAAAACAGATTGAAAATTTCCCCTGAATCAGAGATGAATACAGTAAGTGCTGCTACTTATTCAGCATTATTGTAGCCACAAAAGGAAATGCCAGCTTGAGTACCTGSTTTTGCACTGTCTGAACAAGAGAAAGAAAAGAATAACCTACACKCACAGCAGCCTCAATTTAAAGTGATATAGGGCAACAAAACTGGAAAACTTTAAGAGMTAGTACAAGTTCTTCTGTGCTTCCTCAAACTCCTCCTACTCCCTCAGCTGAAAAGAGGTAAGAGGGAGYATTCATCCATGCAGACAAGATGATGCCTGAAGAGCACTGCTGGTCCAAGGAATTGCAGGCAACAGCTGTTTTGTCATCTCTGCTCTCTCAAGTGCCACAGGTTGAAGGTTATCCTATAAAGGTGAGTGTTTGTCCTTGTSTTTAAAGGCTCCTTCCCCAGCATGYTGGATACAAATTTATTTGAATACATCTCATCGATTTTGAACTAAATCCTCAACCATTTTAGACATAAATTGCCCAGAAATCAATAGGGTTTCTGTCCCGAAAACATGGACCCCATCTGTAAAATACACTAATAGTGCTTTATAATGAGCARCAGACAACTCCTAGGGAGAAAGAGTGGGGAGTTCAAACACTGCTCAGCCTTGGTCTCCCTGCACACTCTCAGGCATACCTTGAATAGTAAGAACAAAAACACTATTAAAACATAATGTCTAAGTCCWGGACTTGGACTTACAGCTCTTGATCCAAGAGTTGGTATCTACAGGAAAAAAGGTAAATATATTTATGGCTCCGTGATATGTAAGGATTTAAGCTACAGATTAGAGCAAAAAATTTGTATTATATTTGGTGCAGCACCCTGATTAGAAGTGAAAAAKCAGGAGGCAACCAGCACTGGGAGCATATGTACTTGTTTGCTGGCAGCTGATTCCCATAAACCTCCATATGGCTTTTTAAATACAATTCCTAACAACACTTGAAGTTTACAGTTGCTGTACATCTGGCAGTAATGTAGATTTTATTTAAATAGAGAATTTTTAATATTGGTTTATTTTTWTGTGAAGCTATTATATTGAAGGTATCCTTACTCTGTGCTGTCAGACCTTTTCAATGCATGGTTATAAATGACAGAGGAAGAGATTAAGAGTTTGYTACCCCTCACGTGAGGCATAACTACTGACCACACATCCACTTTAATCYATTGAACTTTAAAATAAAATCATGGGGAAGAGTTTAATGTACTTAAACAGAACAGGAAAGCATTCACAATCAGTTACTGCATCTCCACTGATAATTCCCAAGGAAGGGGCAGTGTTTTAAACCTTTGTAAAGAGATTCCTTGCACCCATTCACCCACTCACAGTGCTTAAACATCAGCACTTGTGTGCATCATCTTTGCTCTTTTCAACAYAAGTCTCCCCTTAAAGCACCCAACCACACTTTAAATACATATTTCAATTTAATTTCTCCCTCAGCTATGAATGTTTAGCCATTGTTACCTAAACCATTAAGRCCCAGCTGTCAGTCTGTGGAAAACTATACAGATATGTGCTGCTGCCAATACTTTTGTTGTCTTTCTGCACTTTTCTTGCTGTACTTGAAAGTTTAATTAATCAAATCTAAGCCATCAGAGAAAATCAACAACACAAGATCTACCTTAATCAATCAGCTATTCACTGTAGTAATATATTGGCAAAGCATCCTCTGAGTCCTTTCCAAAAGCCAAAGGACATAACATGCAGAAAGGACAAAGTTACTTAAGTCATTGCCTGTGCATTAATTCAGACCAGTGAAAAGTCTCTAGGATCCAACACCACCGTAACTCTTTTATTATTTTATTAAATGAACACCAGAATAGAATAATGTTCTAATTGAGGGTCTCCAGAAGGTACTGGAGAAAGATGCAATGACTCAGTAAGGCTGGCTGAGGAAAGATAATTGTCCCAAGGGAAAAGGACAGRTTTCCAAAGATAAAAGCAAGGTTTCCTTTCAGCTGAGATCAAAAGAGAAAGACAGTTTCTTGAACCTCAGATCCAGAGGTCTAAAATACTGTAAATCAGAAACATTAGCAGAATACCTTTACATAAATCCCCTACCACACCCTTCCTAATATAAAGGTTTATATTTTCTTCTCCCTGAGAAATCAGGTGCTTCTTCCTGTTCTTTCARGGAATCACATTAAGCCTCAATGAGCTGCAGAGAGATTAAAAAAACCACTTCCCTTCAGCACTAATTAAGATTTACCATGTCCTGATAAGTGCTACTGAGATATTCTGTCTTCCCTGCCTCCCCCTCAAAAAATAATAAAAAAAAAACTAAAAAAAAACCACAAAAAACAAACAAAAACAAACAAACAAACAAAAAAAAAAACCACCAAAACCCAACCCAAAACTCTCTTCCTTAACACATCCAGGCAAGCAGATTTTATTAAAATAAAATAAAGCATGAGACTGTAGGTTTTTAATCTTGCCCATCAGGAAATTAAGCTTCWGGCCTCATTTTTACAGTAAAGAAAGCAGTAGGAAAGTTAACACCAGAAAGGGAGACATGCCATGCTTAGACCATATTTAACATGGTAAAAAATGAATCACCCTGTGGAAATAGTCTTTTTTTCTGGCTTGTATACAAGGCCACTAGCATGGACAATGTGTCTCACATCTGTATGACAACAGCTAGTTGAGCTGAATGTCCCTCATTAGTAAGTTAATAAAATACTGAAAAACAACTATTTTCTCTTTAGGCTTTCTGTGGAAAAAACAACTGCCAAAATTCACATCTCCATCTCTACACTCAAGAAACCAGATGAGCCTCTGTAACAAAATCAAGCCAGGTCTGTGCTGTAAGATGCCACTGACCACAGCTGTGCTGGTGAATGGAATGAACCAAAGAACTCTGCTTTGCTACTGCCTCAGCCACAAATAAATGCTCATTCAGCATTATTAAGCTACCAAATTATTGAATATAGCTCAATCACATTTAAGAAGCAGTAAAACACAGGGAGAGAGTCAGGCCCTCCAATGCTCTGTACAGCAGATATCCATATGGGATTATATTACTGGGATTTGGGAACATTTTCCGTATTTCCCACACAGATCTAAGAGGAATGTAATGAGATGAAGCAGTAGGAAATGACTGTTGATTGGTTTTTGCTCTGTGAGAAGGGGAAATATTTTTTTTAACTAAACCACGTACAGAAATTAGAATACTTCAGTAATTAGTAAAACTAAGGTGATCCATGATTTTTTGCCACTTCCTGAAGACTCCTACTTCTAGTCTTGCTTGCAGCATTGTTTGTTATTACAGGGGAAACATAACAATACAGATATTTGTCTTGATGTGTACAACTACATTTTGGGTTTATACTTTAAATGGGGAATGTTATCTTGAAGAACACTCTTACCACTCCCAYATTGTGATACCTGTGCAAGTAAATTACCAGTCACAATTTAATCCAGATTCAGTGACATATTGCTGATAAATCATGTACCACCAAATGACTGGAATGAAGAGGTATCATTGAGTTCCAGAGAGGCAGTTGCACTGTGGAGGTCAGGAGTGAATTTCTGTCCTTGCTGGTTTTCTGAGCAGCTCTTCTAGGAGCCACTCTAGACACTGATCCAAACCAAGACCTCCATATATGGACTGATTCATTTGAAGAAAAACCCTTCAAGGTGGAGCTCTGGCCATTTTATATAAGGAGCTGAATTCTTTCACCCTTCAGACCTGACTCATGCCAAGGGTGAATGGAGCATTACCTTCTGTGCCATAGGAATTTGGAAGGTTTACATGTAAGGAAGTGTAAAACAACACTGCACATAGCTCTAAAACAACAACTAAATAATACGTTTTTCCTTTTTGTTTGACAGAAACAGGTGAAGAAGTTCCCAGTTTCTCCATATCTTTTATGGCAAAAAGCATCCACTCCCCCACACACCTCAAGAATGAGTTCAATATGAGCACGTTTCATGTGCTAGTCTATAAAACTCACTGCTTTTTGGTGTGGCTGAGATTACACTGGAGAATCACAGGTTAATCTAAATTTATAGCCTTATTTATGTTGCCATTAAAACCATAACAAGAAGCAATCTTCCTTTTTAAACTTCTTTTTCAAATAAAATCACCCTTCCATAGTGTTTTTTTTTTTTTAACATGCTATGTAACAAAGTATAAAGAAAAAAAAAAACACTCTAAAGGAATTTGTTCCTTACAAATATATATTTTTGGGTTTAAATTATTTATCCATAATGGTTTCTCTAAACCACACATCAGTAATTGAAATATACAGGAAAAAAAGGGTCTCCCTAATTTTTGATTTTTTTAGGAATTATTATTAGAATTATAATAAATGAATCAGAATAATGCAATTTTTGAAAGAAAAGCTATTGTTATGAACAATAACCYCACTACTTGCCTTGCATTAAATAAATAAAAAAACCTTTTGAAGAATGTAAATTTTGTGTTATTATCTTTTGCTAAAACCATCACTGGAAATCTCTTTTCTTATGTTTCTCTTATGCAATTAAAAGCTTCCAAAATCACTAAATATTACACAAGAGCTGAAAAGCACAGCCATTTCTGTCTTATTACAAATTCACAGCGGGTGTTCCAGACATTACCAAAGTTTGCTGTCATTTTCCACTTGAGATGCTACATTTGTCTACTATGCAARTTTTGTATTTAGTAATAATTTCAGCCATCCTGTACCCATTCTCAAATCTGAAAATGTATGAGATTATTTTATTGTACCTTGCTTAAGTCTTGTGCCCAGTCTGATAGTGCTGTCTGGAATTCATCAGTAGATCTGACCTTATTGATCAGYATTTTCTCTGCTTAATAACTTAGATTATAGTTGTAATTTTAATAAAAATGAAAGTACAGGGAAGCCTTACCTTCACCAGTTCTGTGTATCCAGTTTCCCTTGCTGTCCACCAAGGCTGAGCTTTCAGTCCCTTGACATTGTAGAGGGAGCGCTGCCAAACTGATGCAAAGTGACCTCTTTGGTATCCAAGTTCATACCACTTGTATGCCTAAAACATTGCAGTTGTTAATGACCAAATTCATATCAGCCAAGCTCCTACAGGAAAAAAGTAATATCTTCTGGCAAGATAACAGATTGTCTCTTTGGCTGGAGTTATTCTTTTAATAAAGGGAAGGAAAAAGGAAACACAAACAAACAAAAAAAAACAAATAATAAAATCAGTTGGTCAAATGAGTCCAATCCAACACTAACAAAATAGGATAATCTTCTCACAACCATYCACATCAAATATGGACCAGTAACTCATGCCCTGCCCTTGGGTTTGGATGATCCAATTGTTTCTCATCTTGGTCAACCTCATTTTCTCTGTTTCAATCCTCTACCTACAAATTAAAGAYGATTTAATTGGCACATCTTCTGCTGCCAATGCAGATGCTGTGATGATGAAAACACCAATGACTTTGTGGATCTAAACTGTTAATTATTTAATACTTATATGCACTTGAGTTTCTACAAATATTTGTTGCCACACCAAAACTGACCACATGGTAGAAACCTATCGAAGTTAATATTAGATCTTGGCATATATTTACTCTCCCTTTACACAACTTGTTTTACCCCTGTATGGCAGAAAAGCAAAGTTTTGCAAAGAAAGTAAATGAGATGCTCGGAAAGAAAAGATGCAGCATTTGTAGCGACAAACCATGTGCTGAGAAAAGCTATACAGAGCTGGCTCCTTCCTGTCCAGCATTGCTGCTACAGCTGCTATATTTCAGACAACACAAAAAAAAATACCCAAACAAACAAACTCCCAAAATACCAGAAACTAAAAAAAGGCAGGAAAAACAAGTAGGGAAATACGGGAATAAAAATTTCAGAGCAGAGAGACTGAAGCAAGAAGCAATCCTTGCCTTGAACAGAAACTGGACAAAGTCCTCTTCAATAGTCTGTAAATTTTCCTCAAGTTTTAAAAAAATGTTCTACTTTGATCTTTATAACTCTCCTGAAGCATGGAGCAAAGTCTGCAATACTATGCTGCCTTAAGGTATTTATTTGAAGTACAGAAAAGCAGTGTGGATGAACAGAATAACAGCAGATCATATATAAACTGTCATCTTTGTTCCCATAGAGAAGCTCAGTAAACTTGGGCATGGGTGAAAAAAAATTGTGTATTCCCTTTGGGTAATACACAATATATCTTCAGATCTTGCTGTTATTTTGGTTAAATCTCTGAAATGGAAGCATCATGACYTATACCATTTGTTCCCCAAAATTGTAAGAGCAGTGAGATATCAACAGCTTSTCCATGCTGACTGCCTGCCTTCATTTGCAATGTCTGGAGTCAACCCAAATAATAAGGGGAATTATTTACTTGTTTCAGCCATTGAGTGATGAGTATGAATGTTGCTGCTCTTTAAGACACAGCATCTATAATCACGATGAATAATCCTTATTTAATTAATTAAATAACTAGTTTAAAAAATTAATTACTTTATCTTTATTTATTAGAAGAATTGTGCAATGAAAGTTCCCTTTACCAGGATGGGGGAGGATCAGGCTGCCTCACTCATCCTTCMCATTCTCCAGAGTCTGTAAGAAACATTTCTTTCCTCATGCAGGTCCTGGCAGTGGAGCATGGCATTATTCAGGAGAGCTACAACAGTGCTGCTCCCTTATCCAGGACCGAAGTTGTTTGAGAAGCACTCAACAAACTCAACTCAGTTTATTTTGTGTGGAGAACACTTTGCTCTGTAATAACTTCCATGGTTTTAATTTATCTTTTCTTATGCCAATTTGGCATTTGATCAAATTACAGTGGGAAAGGGCATAGCCAATATTGTTTCCCTAACATTTCCCAAGGCCACATTCATAACTCCTAATTTAGCTCTAATAGATTAATATCTCACTTCAACAAACCTTCAGTGATAGCAATTTCATATGTAACTTAAATATTGATCTGTTTCCTTGATTAAATCTTGAAATTCAGCAAGTCTAGCAAGGTCAATGAGAAAAATTTAGCTGAACAATGGACTTTCCACTGATAAATTTAGAAGTGTCCTCTATCCCAAGAAGATAATTTGTCATTAATTAAACTTTTTCTACAGCAGATTCAGCCATTAACTCCATAAACATTAACACATAATTATCCTGACCTTAGAGATGATGTATTTTAATTACATCTGCATGGTATCTTTAGTCAAACATTGCATTGGGATGTTCTAGGCTCAAAAATTCAACCCTGGAAATGTACAGGGATTTGAGAGGAGACAGAGCTAGATAGASTATGAAAGCAGACTCTCTATGTGTCTGTGTTTCTAAGCAAAATGAAGTAAACTAATTCTCACAAATGAACAATCAAAAAAAAAAAATCTCACTGGAAGAGTATTGCAGAGAAAGCAATCTAACTTAAAATGCAGATATTACATTTCAGGGTTCTAGATCTACCACATGTATAAAGTATCATAATAAAAGTTCCATGAATTACCAAGAAAAAAGCTAACCTGATGAATTAGGCTTGAGGAAGACCACGTACAGAGGCTGCATCACAGCCCATTTATCTACAGTTCATACTGGGAATCACTTACTGATGGGGCCATGGTATTCAAGAGGTCAGCATTGTTTACAGTGTTCTAGATACTGATATTGCAGATATTACTAGATAAGTAATTAAAAAGCAGTGATTTCCACGGCTATTTCTACTAAGCTTTTTGATGCTTATTTTTTTCCTATTTCCCACCTAGGGATCAGAATGGGTTTTTTTGCTGTTGTTCCAAATTCATGCCCATATTAAAGTTCATTACTAATTCAAATCTTMAAAAAAGGCCCTTTGCTCCCCTACCATGAGAGCACTGCTAATTCACATATTTAAATYTGGCTTTTAAGTATCATTTGGTTTCAAATAAACTAAGTAGAAACTCTTAATGGCTTCCAGTGTCATGTGTTGGTTTTTGTTGGGCACTCAACAGATACATTGTACAAATTTCTGTTTTCCTGATCAATTGACTAATTTAGTTACCGAAAAAAATTCATAACTCAGCCCATACATTCAGTCCTCTCATGGTCCTCATTTATCACATACTCATTGGAAAAAAGGGAAGATTTACACAACACTGCTATCCAAGAACTTCTATACATAAATATACATGCAACTGATTTTTTAAACTCTCATTAAAATCTGAGTTGTTAGTGATATAAGCAGAATTCTTAAGATTCTAGACACATCTTAAATTCTTGCAAATTTTTAGTCCCTTGTTTCAACCTGCCCAATGCCAGCTTCAAAAGTTGAAGTTAAATTTAAAGCAAGGGATGCTAAAAGATTGTATTGTTATGCCAAWGACAGATGTTTTGCTGTTGATCATCTTGACTTCACACATATGCTGGATTGTTGTTTCAATAGGACTATTTATGTTTTCATTAAACCCATCATTAAATGCTTTTTCTGGATTCTGMCATCCCTCAGAGACTTAAATTTTAAAGCCAGAACGTGTTAAACATGTACCTCTTTGTCTCCCATTCTCTGTAAGGCATCACCCAGATGAAAATAAAAACGTCCATCATCTGTGCCAGGGTCACCAGACTCTAGTCCTTCCTAARAATTAAATAAATATGTAAAAATGAAAGGTATAAGAGAAACTTCAATAGGACTCCTGAAAGAGTTCATCTGATTGCTGTTAATGGGTTGTTAACTCTATGAAAGAGACAGGCTATGAAATCAGGTAGAAAATGTTATCCCCCCAGTAACCTGGAATTTAAGAGACTGCATATTCAGAAATGCCTCTGACCCTATAAACATATACACAGGTACTTCTTGAAACTGGATCAAGGTTTTATTTTGGAGTATTTCTTCCCAAACACACAGAAGTRTACGTAAGCCTTCTCTGGATCTTTTAAGAAGCTTAGGTTTGCAGCATACTACCAACCTCAAAAAAATTTGAGGTTCGCAGCCCCAGACTTTGTATTAACCATTAAGAAAACAAAGATTTKATGTTTAAGAATTTACGAGTTTCAGTGTACAAATGTGTTCCAGTTCATAAGCAGTGACATAGTAATGTAACTCCAACAAATAGCTTAAGCAGTGATTTGTAATTAGTACACTTCTAGTCTGACACATTTTATACGTTACAGTTCTACTTTTTGCTGATAAAACATTTGCTGTGGGTAGGAAAGTACCTGTAGATAGGGTATGCTCTCTGCTATCTTGTTTTCTGCCTTCAGGATGAAGCCATAATGCACTTTGGCAAAACCATCATTTGGAGCCAGACTTAGAACCTGTTTGAGAGCAAATGAATTAAATACACCTGTATGCATCTGTGCAAATGAACAAACCTGTGTACACGCTACTATTTAGTAAAGCAATGGTATTTTCTTCCATTACTGACTTTCAGGTAAACCCTTGGCTTGTCTGTGCTTTTCCWCATTCACTTTTGCTCTTTCTCCAGACAAGCCAATCTTTGAAGTCTCAGAAGAAAAAATATTTCAACAGAAATTGCTTTATTTTTCAGTTGCCCACCCTTTTCTGCACTTCTTGAGGTGCAACATGCTACATTACAGAATTAAACCCACCATTAAGACCTACTTGTTCCAGGTTTGACTAATCTGAAGGAAAGCAGCAACTCTTAAAAAACTCTACAGCAGAAACATACCTGAAATAGTTTAAAATTAGATAGGTTTCAACCAGTGGCAAACCAGTTTTTTTTTTTGCAAGAGAAAATACATGAAGCATAATGACTACAATCTGGGAAGAAGCTATACAGTAATGCCAGCATGGTGTGACAGGGATGGGCAAACCCTGGAAYACCAAGGGCACTCTCAGCACARTGGTAAACTGGAGCACTCTCTGGARCAGTGTGCACTTTTCTGGCCATGAGAAAGAAGGCAATAAAAAGTCTAATGCAATAGTGATTCAAAGTGCTTTCACATTAAAAGGTGATGGATAAATTATTCTTGCATAGTTGTGTGCTGCACTCTTTGACAAGACTGAGCATGCTAAATTCAGCTAAAAGATTTTGTACCCTCAGCAAGATTCAGGTAATATYCAAGTTACAAAGTGGTTTAATTTTGTGGGAAGGGAAACTCATGAGCAAATGTCCAGAGATGGATATTTCACGGAGTCTGTGGAAAAGAAAGATCTGTGAGTACAGGGACGGCTGTAGGAAAGGATCAATTTATGGGGCACTGCTTCAGGGCAGGAGGTGTGAAAGAAGCTGGCCAACCTGAATTCTCAAACATGCACCCCCAACACCAGTCAGATAATTTAAGTGCATTTGGTCTGTCTCAGCCAAGGGGAAAATTAGAGAGAATGTCTTGATCTACTTTTCAGCTCTGAACTTCTATAATGCAGATATTCAATATAATTCGTAGCTCTATGCAACATCAATTACATGGCCAAGTTAATCTGTTTTCACACCTCTTATCTACTTAAAATAAGGGTGGACAGTTTTATCAGGMTAGACCTCAGCCTGTGAGGATCATCAAGGAGCCTGGCAATCAGTGGAATTACAGAGGCTGATACCTACTGAATGTCTAGACAGCTGCTAAATACAMAACAACAGACAGATGAGCAATTTCACTTGCCTAAATCCATTTCTGAAGCTACTAAACTCATGCCATGGATAAAATGCCAGCATACATTATAGTTATTTCCCTCTGCCTTTTCCAGTCACTGTCTAACATCATTTTTCAATCAAAATAATTGCAAGCAAAATCATAAGTTCTCTGGACCAGTTCCTCTCTCGTCTCAAATCTCATGCACACCATCTACATCCAAGCAAAACCAAGAATCACACAACGAGGGTATAAAATGTTGTGATTTAAAAATGGCAGCATTTCACTTCTTTCACAGAAAAGAGTTGTTATTAAGGAACAAACAATTTGAGAATCTAYCTGAAGTCCACAGTATGAGACATTATTAGGAAAAAGTACCACAGTAAGGATGAGTTTGATCCCTAGTATAAGAATCACTACCAGCTTCTGCATCTCATGCCTTTGACTACAGCATCCTGTGTATAATTATTATGATCCAAGAATCTGTACCTGCAGGGTGAAATGAAATGACTGACAGAAATATTTATTAGCCACATAATTTTGTTACAGTTTCTTTAACTATAGGATAAAGCTATCTGATTAATTAAGACAGAATAGAATTTTCTGTATTACGGTTCATTTAAACTATGCCGAGTTGCATTAAGGAATGATCTACATTCAGAGCCCCTAAAGAGAACAGAAGAGATACAATCAGCAGAAATTACACTGGAAGTATTTAATGTAAATTGTATTACTCTGTTGCTGTTGCTGCATGCAATATTAATTATGTTTAGAAATAAGTTTTACTAAACTGCTCATAGCCCATTAAATATTAATCATGAATATAGAAATTAACCTCTGGGGCTATCAGTGGCTAATTAGCTAGGGCAGAGAACTGTGTTAATGTGGATATTCTGGTTTTGGTACCTGCCATAGCTCAATCAGAGGTGGCTTATGAGTGTCTCTACAATGCTGCATTGAACCATGCACATGTGCCTCAGCATGGAGAGTGAAAAAGTGCTATTAGCAGAGTAATCAGTCTTATAAAATTCTCTTTCTCTGTCCTTTTTTATAATTTGTAGATGTTTGAACCAAAAATAGTTCTAAATTCTACGATAACTACTTWTAAAGTTAAGTTTTCTTCAAAAATAAAAATAGCTCTGAATTCTACAAGAATTCCCTTTAGCATTATGTTTTCATGTCCCTAAGTGCAATTTTCAAAGGAAAATGATTTAACATTAGAGGCAAAACTGAAATCCTCTCCAGTTGGGCATCATTTTCCATCTGTGATTCAGCAAAAAAYCTGGCAAACACAAACTAGAAAAGTGTATTTTGGGCCAGTTATACTACACCACACTAAAACTGGAAACAAAAAACTCTCTTGGTCAGAAGTTCACTGTTTATACACTTTGCTTCAGTAACTAAAAGTAGAAACACATATTAAAGAGTTTTAAAATAAGTTGCTAAAATGTAATAAATTTGGAAAGAAAAATAATAATTGAATGGAAAATAAGTAAACTGACTATTAAACGTAAAGCAAAAGCTGAAAGTTTTCATCTACTAGGATTCCCTGGGCTTCTCTTTAATTCCCTGGTGATGATGCAAGCTAGGGTTAGTCTGGTCTGAAATGGCATGTACTGTTATCCCATGTAGGGAACAGTGCCTGTAAAGGGTACAGCTGGTTGCATGTGCTCAGTCCWTGCTTAACACAAATCAGTCACACTGAATTGAGGTTGAACTGTTAGAGCAGGAAGTAAAGGTACCTTTTGCCCACAAATCTAGCAGATTCCCAGGAAATGAGAAATTTGGAGTTTAAGTTCCTCCACGGAGAAGAGTGTTTAACTACTTGGGAATTTTCCTGAGTAGCATAAACAAGTACCACACACACAGGAAGTTAGACAACCATGGATAAGACCAGAGGGAAATCAACAAAAAGTTGAGCTCTTAAGTTGAATAAGGGATGCACTATCTTGTGCATTTGTCCTGAGCTCTAAGATCCCCATGCTTTCTGCATTAAAGAACACTTGAATAAAATGTAAGAAAATCCTTACAGTGGGAAACAGAACCAGGATTCATAAATACTGGAGGTATCTACTTTGCAGCACTGAGTTCATGCTCTTGTTTGTGCTCTCTTAACGTTTTCTGATCAAAAGATTACACAAGTGAGTAGGACTCAGTCACACTTCAGAAGTTTCCCAGTTGTTTCAAAAATCATGGGAAGAGCAAGACATCTCCTTGAGGCCCTCCGGGCCACAATTCAGTCTGCCCCTTTCTCTACCATGCAGAGAACCTGAGCACCTATGGTAGGAGCTCAAAATCACACAYCAAGCACTTTCTAAATGTCCACTGYAAYAGCTGAGCAAAGCAGTTCAGAGCAGGCCATGGAGCCCCTAAGCAATCTACCAAAAATCGTGCAGGAAGCCTTCAGCAGAACCAGAACCAAAGCAGGTACACACAGGATTCTGCCTGTTTCTTTGGCTATGTATATTTACTTAAAATCCTTAGTGTAAATTTATCCTGAATAACAACAAAAAAAATTACATTACTGCGTTGGAATTCAGCCTGAGAAATACTTAAAATATGGACAATCCCACCATGATTWAAAAAAAAAAATCCAGGTTCTTTAAAAAAAAATTACTTGTCTTCCTTTTACAATGACAGAGCATACACTATTTCAGCAATAGTGAACTGCAAAATAGAGTAATTACTGCATAAAGTCTACAGAAGAATGGAAAACAATACATTAAAAGCACACCAATTCTTATTTTTGCATATCTGTTCTTAATCAGAGCCCTACATATTTATTCTGAAGTATACAAAACTCAGTATCAAAGTAATTATATAGCAAATTCATGACCTTCTGCTACATATAAAAATCCCTGTGATCATTGATAAATTCTAACTATGTTGTTTGCAGCAACTGAATAATTGCAAAGGAAAATCTTGCCCAAAAGGAGAATGTTTTTGTTTTCTCGAGTTCCTTGCAGCTTGAATAGCAGGTTTGTTAAATAAATTCTATCTTTAAAAGCCGATGCTTCCAATCCTCTGAGAAATTTTGATAGCGAGCCAAAAATTGTCGAACAGAAATGTTTCATGGAGGAACCKAAAAAGTAGTCAAAGCAGCAAAGCAAACATTATTGTGGCAACATCTGAGACTACCAGAGGAGCTTGTGAAAAAAACCTGAAACTCCCAGCGTTTGGCTCCTGTCTCCAACCATGTGGTCAAACATCCTCCTTCTCTCTTTGAGAAGCTCCCAGAGATGAGAATCCCTTCAGCTTCCCAGATGTGGGGGATGGAAAAGTGGGCCTTTATTTTCAGAGGTGGCACTAATCCTGCTGTTTCCTTTCCAACCTACATAACCAGCCAAGCACCGTCCCAGGCCGGTCCTAAACAGGCACCACAAGTGTGCCAACCTCAACAAGACCATTCCTGGTCAGCTCTGGCAATTTGTGCTCTACCARTGATGTCAGACTCCACATCTGTCAGACAGTTTCCAGATGTTAGCAGAGTTCCTAAATGACAGGAGCAGAGTGGCCTTTCCTGGTAGTGAAGTTTCCCCAGCCAGATAAAAATAGTGTAAGACAGAAATAAAAATCCAACTAATTGTCCRCACTACAAACATCATGAAAGAAAAACAGATTTTAAGCTGCCTATAAAACAYTGAAAAAGCTAAGGCTAAATACCTTTGTGAGTAGTGATCTACTTGATCACATGGTTAGAGATGTTGCTCCTGTAAAACAACTGGCTTACTTCTGCTTTCCTTGGCTGGAAGTTTGGTTATCTATTTTATACTATGCATTWCATATTATACATTACACACAACACATCTAGATGTGCTGTCAATGTTCCATACCTAACTACCAGAAGGTAAAATAATTCAATTATATGGAAATAATTCCCCTATCAATGAGGAAAAACTTAGCATCACAGTATCAAAAAATATTAATCAAAATTAGAAGATAACTGCACTAGAAAAAATATTGTTTCTGTAATAACCCTTCAATATCTCACATGTTTAACAATTTAAAAAGTTAAAATCAATCAATCTTTCAAATGAACATATGAATGTAAATAATATTTTTCCTTGGCTGGATTGGAAACTCACCTCTTCATATACTTTCTTAGCATTGCTGTTATCTCCTATCAAGAGGTAGCCAACACCAAGGTCATTCTTGAATGAAGTATCATCAGGAAACAGCTGAACCAATTTCTGCAGAGTGACCAGGGAACCCCTCATGCGACCTGATTTGATTGAACAAGAMTTAATTACGAGTGAAGATACGAGAAGCAGTAGCAAGGCGTTTACACAACATCTAAGGAAACACAAATCAGAGGGAAGTGCTCCACTTCAACTGATGATCAAGAAGGAGAACYTGAAAAAAACTGTGTAGACAGGAGCACATTCAGCTGCCTGGCTGTCACTGAAGGTGTAGTAGCTGTACCAGGAATTTTTCAGGGAATCACTTCAATCATGCAGTGTTATGGCAGCCTCTTGTGGTGAACCCTTCACAGTGCAGAAAYAACATTATTTAACCTTTGTCTGCTCTATCRCATAYAGACAGCAAAGCACTGGACAGAACKTAGYAAACATATAAACTTCACCTTAATAAATTAAGTTCAATTAATTTCTAGTATTAAGTAGTGGTTCTACCCTACTTACATTATGAAATTTATCAGGCTTTACGTGCTTAAAATTAAGTATGTCCCTTGACTTCCTAAATGAGGTCTTGCTAAGGAACAGCAAGATCAAAACAACTTGATATTAAAAATCCAAGCCAGAACTCTTGATTGTGCCTCATATTCTAATCAGAATTTCTCATACATTACAGAATTGATATCTAAAACTAGAATCTAAACCTAAATCTTGGGGATGTTATCCCCATGTTCAATTCCATTCTTCTCTGTGTTTACTGAACGTTTACTTATGCCACTAAGTTCCTCTTGATTTTCTTCAGCTTTAGTATAGAAAAAGAATTTCTTCTTTGTCAATTAAAATTTTTGACCACATCTCATCATAGCTTCACACAGGATCTACTGCAGCTTTTTACAGGCATTATTATCATAAATTACGGACACTAGTTCCCTAGAAGAAAATTAAATAATATAAAAATGGTTCTCATTTAAGATACTAGGAAGAAAAGTCCAACAAAAAATTCAATGGAATTGGCACTTTAAAATCCTTAGTGATCTCAGAAATCCTTGCTCACACAACTTCTGTAATTTTTATGCCCTTCTCAAAACTTACCAAGGAACTGCTGCCTGTCTGCTTCTCGCTTCARGCTCAGTTTTATCAGGTCTGAAGGGACATTCGGCAGACTAACCACCTCATCATAGGTGTTGATAGCTTGTAGAAGCATCTCATTGCTTCTCATTTTCTCAGCTAAGTCATCCTCAGACTAGAAAGAATCACAAAACCATTATTAGGACACCTAATAATCCATTAGTCTTTAATCCAACTGTTTTCTTACCAGGCAAATTATGCCTGGGTTAGGCATTGTTAGAATGGGTTGTGCTTTATGGGAAAGCACATTAGAATTACCATTAGATCTTGTTACCTAAAAATTGTTTGAAAGGAAAAGTTGCACCTAAAACATGCATTAACACAGATTTTTGATCAATATCTGTAGAATTCACAATTTTTGCTTTCAGAAACAAATGAAGCAATCTGTTTTAATAACACAGAAGAAATGCAAAACTTTGCCTATGGACGATTTGTAAACTAAGCCTCAGTCTGGAAGCAATACRCAGATCAAAACACACCAACAAATATTCTCATCTATTCTGACACAAATTTATTTACATTTAGGAATTGCCTTTTACCTTGCATATATTGATAGAATATGTACCCTACAACTGCTTCAAAACCTAAACTTGTTCATCAAATTCAGAAGCAGACCAAAGGATACATGAGCTCTCTAGAGTGAATCTAACAGAAGTTATGACTGATCTCACCTATGGTAGTGCACATTCATACTTTGCTTCCATAGCTGAAAAAGATTATGTCTCAACTGCAGAATTTTTAAAGGCTTACTTTGAATTGTTTATATAAAAGCATGCATTCTCATGTCTTCAATGCATTCTTCCCAAATATTTTTATTTTATTGGCTTATCTTCTTTCTTAAGTCAAGAGTCAGGGGAGATGCATAACAAGCATGACAGTGCAGAAGCTCTTTTTGGCCTATTTAAATTCACTGTTGCATCAAACACACCCATTAAATGAAATTTCTTCAACTTGTGCTAGATGTATATGTTATAGCAAGTTTCTAAAATCTTTTTGCACCTCTGTTCTTTAATTTTTTCCTTGAGTTGCTTGAAAACATAGTATTGGAAATACAAAACAACATGGTTACTCAGCCGAGCAGTTAATCAAGCACCTTTCAGAGATGATAACTTCAAAAACCAGTTTTAAGCAATAATTTCTTCTTTCTGAAGTACATTCACTAGGAATTTACTTTTCCTTTTTTAAAAGGAATTCCAGGACAAAGAATATTAAAGATATATAACGAAGAAGCAAAAACCATCAACAGAAAATCTGCATAACTTCACCAGTATAGATGCTATAAATCATATAAAGAAGTTAAAAACCTATCTATTGTTCTTTTAATCTCTAAAGCTGTTAATGATTTCTGTAGAGTATTATTTTATCTGGTACAAGTGTAATTCAGACATCAAATAAAGAATTGTTCATATTTYTGAAAAACACACCAATGATAAAAGTTTTTGCAGATTTTTTTTAGAAACAGTTGTCTTTTAAATCTATTAAAAGACCCAGAAAAAAAAAAAAACAATCTTTGTGTCTTATTAAAAAACAACTATACAAAACTAGGCTGTAATATTGGTTCATGTTTTACAGAAATGGTGAGTTTTTGTGGTGAATTCTTGACCTTCTTTACCTTTAACCTTCAAGGCCTTTAACCTTATCCATCTCTGCAGTTTTAGTTAGTGATGGGAAATAGCAAATTTAAATTAATTTTGTTGGTAKGAATACTGATTTAAAATAATACTGTGTTACAATTCAAATCTTAAAAATAATTAACCTATCTAAAGCCCATGGTTTTTCTATTCCTTCTAACAGCTCCAACTTGCACATACTGGATTCAATAAAATTGTTATTGGTAACATTAATATGACTGTTCAGTAAAATGACTAACACGAACCCTCAAAATGAATTCATTGTTGTTTTTATACATTCCCAGAAAGTGCATCTAATTATTACTTCAGATCTTGGTCTATATTGACCTTTTATGGTTTACTGAAGTAGCAGTGGGCGACTACAAATTGCTGTAAATGGACAAACGAAGTTGGGTCACTGAGATGGGGGTTCTGAATGAGAATAGGCTTCACAATGGGCTGCAGTGATCCACCCTTCTCCCTAAAGCCACTGAGGAGGCAGGAAGCATATTCTGTTAAATATAATGACCAGATTTGTAAAAAAATGGTAAATATTAAAATCGTAATTTAACGTAGGTAAGTCCATCACAAGTATGATCAAAGTGGTATCCTACTGTAAAGAGGCAGAGTTCAGCAGATTGTCACTCACAGAGACGACTGGAGCACTTGGTCTGCTGTGTATCAAGTACTCATGTGACAGATTTGTGATAGATTTTTGGATAATCAGGGCTTTGGTTTTAACATGACTATTATTAACCAGGTGGAAACTGGTTGTGACTCCAAGGTCCTCATCAAGTGTCTAACAGCACAATTCCTTCCTACAGTGAGGACTTCACCATGTTCATCTTGATTAACATGAGTTMAAGGAATCTTTTATTACTCCTAGTGCAGCAGGATTATCCTACTGCTTATGAAAATTCAAAGATTATTCCCTTCTGAGACATCCCAACACAGCTCAGAAGTATTATGAATGCAGAGTTTATTTTCTGATGCCTCCTGGGTCTGGGATTTTTTTGAAGGGAAACACCTGAAACATGAATCACTCCACAAGGAAAAGCTAATTAAGCCTCCTTGCCTAAGAATTTGTGTTCTTTATCCTTTAACACTCTCTCAAAAAACTCCAAATCCTCTTCTCTATTCCCACTAGAGCAAAAAGCAGCATTTATCCCAGAGTTGACTGATGTGTTGATTTACCATCTACAGCAAATAGTATGTAACAGCTAAGTTCTGCCTGCTGTTCCTGCACTGGGCCATTAGTTGGTATTTATCTCTTGCCATTTGCCTGACAGTTCTCCTGAGATCTACAGGATGTACCTTATTTTTTGTTATTTACAACACTTCCCACTGAAGTTACATGAAAGCTGCCAAAATAACTGGGGAAGGATAGCTGACTGACAGAGATACAATATGACAGATCACATTTTTTTTAACCTAGAAAACTTCCATAAATTTATAAATTAATTCTGACTGGTGTTTATAACTCTATTGGTAAAAAACAAAAACGTTTATTTTAGCTTTTTAAACATGTATCAGCTTTTTTTTTTAAGTACCTGTGCTTTCCCATATCTTGCTCGAGGACTTTGTGGATATTGGTTCACTAATGCTTCAAAGGCCCTTAGAGCTTCTTCAATTTTCCCCTGGAAAGTAGAGATATTTATCAGCAAGTCTATCTAATAAAAATGCTGAAGGATGCATGACCTAATAACATTAATTTCACAATTAAAGAACAAACACAAAACAATGCAGACTGAATCAACAGTTTTCACTCATACTTTTGTTGAGATTGCCTTCTTTATTTAAGAGAAATTGTCATTATTTATGAACCAATATAATCTACTTTCCATGGTTAAGAAGAATTTTTTTTCCTATTTTACTCACTTTCCCTTTGTTGATTGGACAAAATGCTGTGATAACAATAATCTGCCCATATATATATATATATATATATATATATATATATATATATGTAACGATTCTACTGCTAATAACAAAATCCAGACAGAATATAACAGAATACAAGCAAAGTTCTAGTCACAGATGAAAATTTTCTCTCTGCACACCTCTCACAATGAACAGTATCATAACTACAGCTTTTCTAGGGAAAATCCTGTAGATTCATCCATAGCATATGGCTGTATCTTCCAAGTTTTTTCATAACAATGTCTCCCAGGACATTTCACACAAGTCTAAATGGAACTGTGGTATTCTCATGATGGATGCTGATCTYGTGATGGATGTTGACTAGCAAGCACAGATGGAAGCTGAGCAGAACCAGCCCCACTCTTAAATWGGTGCTAAGCACTGCATGACAATGTTTGGCAACAGACCTTGCTGCCACTTCCAGCTCTTTACATCTTTGTAAATATGAGTGGGCTATCACACACAACTGCCTTGCTGTCTTCAAATAWTGCACATCTGACTTGTTCCTACATTTATCCTGATTCCTTCTTGATGTGCATGATTATCCAACTAACCAAGAGACACAGCAGGGAAWGAGTCAACACACTGGCCCTACAGGCCAATCAAAAGTTTCTATTTCACCTATTTCTGATYACCAACTGCTTGTGTAACAGGAAGCATGGAAATTCCTTTTGYTTTTGTATTCTAACATATAAAGAAGGTTTTGAGTGAGAAACAGCAGTGTGGCAGCCAAGGTTAGAGCTCTCCATGCAACAGCCCTCCAGTTCCATCACAGACCTACCAGAACTCTGGGGCTGTGTAGATGGTAAGATAAAGTCAAAACTGCACAGTGTGTCCTGAAAATTAAGAATAATCAGGACCTGCAATGACCAAATTGGTTTTTATTACACTGTACTGAAAATAGTTCATCCACCTCAAATCTAGTGTCCAACAAAGACCTGCAGATGTTCTTTATGTGCTAGGACTGTCTGTGARGCATATCAGAGTGTTTACAAGATCAATGTTCAGAAGACCTATAGTCTCTCATTTTCAACAGCCTCAGTCTTGCTTCACTATTTAATCTCAYATCTGGAAAAGGGACATCTCTGCAAAGGTCTTGTTTTTCTGAAATATTGAAATAAAAGAATAAAATTAGAAGCTATAAGGGGAAATGACTGAAGAGTTTTTTTACTGGGGGGCATTTTTTTGTTTGCTTTTCATGGTCAAGTTATTAAATTCCAGATTATCCAAACTGACTGATTGATGTCAAGGTCTTGCTATCACTGGTGAGAAGCAGGAACATCTGTTTCATCCTCTAAGCAGCTGTAGAGCAGTAGAGGCACTCCCAGGACACAGAATCTCARCAAAAACAACACCTACTTCAAAGCTCTTCACCAAACACTCCTGAGGCATCTGAACACTGACTGAGAGATCCCTGCTAACACACACAGAATAAGTTCTCTGGTAGCACTTGGTTTCAGTAGTCAGCTAGACAGGAGTGATAGGACAGAACCAACCTTGTTCCAAGTGATCCATTTAAGCAGAAATTCAATGATTAAGTTACGTATTTTCAAGGTTAACAGTGAGCAAGCACACATAAACAGATGTACACTTATGACCTAAAAAAAATTCAGATAAACTACCCAGCAGAAATTAATCTTGAAGGACAAATATTAACTGAATATTCCATAAAGTTAATTTCACAAAAAGTAATCTAAAATTCATTCTCCCTTTCCCCAAGTTTTTATTTATTTTTGTCCACTGCCTAGAGTTCTGAGTGAAACATTCAAAACTTACTTTTTTACGCAGTTTTTCTGCAGCGTCTAGTTCAGCTTTAATGGTCTTATCAAACTTGTTTAAGAGCTTTGGCTTCTTCTTCTTTTTAGCTAGAAGATTTAACAAACACACAGCTCATTACTTCTTCCGTATTTCAATTGTCTGAAGTAACACTTAGCTAGGGACTGTGCTGGCTAAGTGCATCATTTTCAAGGCAGTTTCAAATTACACTGAAAAGAAACTGCTTTCTTATTACAATCACAAACTTTTATATGAAAAAGCAAACTTCAAGTCATTTCATCACATTACAGTCAAGGATTTTTTTTTTCAAATGGTCCAACTGACAGGGAAGAGCAAAGAGAACTGTTGTTTTTCCACATTTATATGACATCATGAAACACACGATTATCAGGGCATACTAGCCATTTCTAGAAGCTGTGACTATATATTTCTACTTCTTTGCCTAGAGCAATTRCTGAGGCTGCATCTGGAGTGCTGCATGCAGTTCTGGGCTCTTCAGGACAAGAGGCACATGGAGCTCCTGGAGTGRCTCCARCRGAGGAMAAYGAAGATGATTAAGGGACTGGARCAYCTCTCTCATGAGGAAAGGCTGAGGGGGCTGGGMCTGTTCAGATTCGAGAAAAGACAACTGAGAGGSACCTCATGAATGTGCATAAATATCCTGAGGGARGGTGCCAAGAGGATTGACCCAGSCTCTTCTTGGTGGTGCCAAGCAATGGGACAAGAGGCAATGGGCAGAAAATGATGCATAGGAAGTTCCACCTGAAGATGAGGAAGAACYTCTTTATTGTGCAGTGACTGAGCATTGGAACAGATTGCCCAGMGAGGTTGTGGAACCCCAAACCTTCAGTCCACAGTGACCAATAGGTAGGGTGAGAAGTTTCTCACATAATGTCATTGGGCCTAAAAGGAACAATCCATAGCATGCAAAAGGTTTGTTGGGTTTTGTGGTTTGTTTTTGTTTTTTTCTTAAAAAAAAAAAAAAAAAAAAAAAAAAAAAAGCCAACCCAGTTTCCAAGGAACCACTGCTATTTTTAAGGCCTAGGCTGCTTAACAGCAGGTGTGGAGCTGTGTCATCAGCCCAAGGACCAGTGAGAGCAAGTGACCTTGAAGACTTTTTAGGTTCATTTTGCTCTTAGCTGCAATGTGGAACTGCCCTTTGTTGTTAGCAAGRAAACTGAGGCACGTGAGCTCCTCTGGGTAAAGTATCTGGGGAGCTTCCAACTGGGTAACACCACCAAACACTTGGTTTAACTTCAGTTCTTTAAGTGGGAAGCTGTGCACACAGACATAAACTGCAACTAAAATGTTAATTCTCAGTTCTTATGGCATGAATCAAAATCTGTATCTAAGGTTGACCAGACACACAGGAACTGTATTTCAGTGAGACAGGACAGCTATTTGTCAGCTTTCTAGCTTTCAGCATTGATGGAAAGACAAGAGTCATTTGGTCCTTCTCAAACTCAGTAAGCATGGCAAACTCTGAGGTTCCTTTGAGGCAAAGGAGAGAAGCTTTCCCAAGCACCAAGAAATTCTAACTGCCTGTGGGATACTGTCTGTGGTTCATTTGAGTTTACAAGGAGATGAGAAACAGTTCAGGGAAAAAAAAAAAGTAAATTAAAATCCTACAAGTCTGTGGCACAAAGATACAATATCTTTCCCTTCATAGCCAGCTTGGGTGATGTGTTGGAAGCACCTTTTTGCCACCCTTCATTACAGAAAAAAAGTATGATCCTCCTATTTTCAGTGCAATTATATATCAGCCCTAGACCAGCAGGAGATCAATATAAAAAGCTGGRAAGGAGCTGGTAACATAAATATTATTCATCTGCTAGGCACCAGTATAACACAGTAAACATTACATAATGAGCAATCATTTTCATCTCCCATTCTATTCCKATGTTAAAGGATTCACCAGGGAGCTTTCAGAGTAACCATCAAGCATTCCTCTATATTAACCAGATAGCCTGCTATCTCCCTGCAGGGGTATTTTAATAAATTATCCAYTGCCTCCTTCTAGTGCAATAATCTTTTAGCAGATGTGACCCAATATATTAAATTCAATGATACAAAGCAGTTAACTTATCTGTTTTCAGAGGAGAATAGATGTAATTTTTCTTCAATGAAAAATTCCACCATGTCAGTGAAGTGTGCATGATCATACAACTTTGCAGTCCAAATCAGGTTAAGCATTAAAATGGTAATAATTCTTTTATGGATCATATTACAGTCTTTCAAGAATACTWCTGAGGATTTTCAATAATACCTTGGATGTAAGAACAGGCATTCTACCTAGGGCTGCTGTCATAGGATTCCTGAAGACTCCCTTAGACAAAACAGTTTCCACTGAAAAAGCAGCAAGCCAGGGAGAAGTCCTAAAAGAAACTCTATGCTAGTTCTCATGCTGGAGAATAAACAATTAGCAGTGATGACAAGCAATCTCATATTTCACTAAGATACAGAAGAAAAAAATACAGAAGGAGAATATTTTGGAAGCAGAAACAAATTAAAATAAATGTGCAGTAAATTTTAATTAATTAATTAAAATTTAATTTATTTTAATTTAATTAATTAATTTAAAATTAATTAATAGCCTGTCATATGATACAGTGAAAGTTGATGAAATATTTCATATAACCATTTTGGCATATGAAAACTAAAATASCAGGCATATTTTGGTTTTATGTTGAAAAGCACCTAGCCATCACCAAAAGCAGTGACAGTTGTACTTCTACAAGGGACAGAGAAATTATTTTTGAATAATAATAAACACACTGCTAGATACTCTTCAGACCACAAGAAAATCACATAAAAATTAAGGAAAAGGAACCAAATTATTAAACACAAYTGAATCACTTAGTCTTGAAGAATGGTGTCAAAATATTTTTTCTTTAATTGGGGTGGAGAGGTGAGCAACAATAAGCAAGAACAGAGGGTGAAAAGCAGTATTAAAGAGTTTGACACGGGAAGGGGGGTACACACTGCTCTGTAAAACATAGCTACAGAGATGAAAGAATAAATTATTTTCTGTATTATCGTAGGATAAGGAAAAGAAGGTTTAAAATTGCTTTAACAAAAAAAATTGTCTTGAACATCTGGAACTACTACTCTGAGCAAGMACAGTAGAACAGGTTGCTGAAGGCAATTGTGGGATTCTAATTACTGAAAATTTGCAGTAACAAGATGTATGAGCATCTGCCAGGAGCAATGCACACAGCTGATAAGGCCTTCAGTGAACTTAAAGAGCCAAAGAAAGCTTTAGGGTCCCACCTAGTCATATGTTGTACAATTTCAGTAATATACTATCCTATGTCAATATGCTTTAGTGTCAACACCATAATTACACAGGTAACTTCCATTCTCTTATTTGACAACCAAAGAAATCCCCACACAAGCTCACTGTGCCAGTCATCACAGCGGCTGAGATTCCTCCTAGTCCTATGTCAGCAATAGAATATTGAAGCTCCAAAACTTTTCCCAATGCAAAATTTCACCTCAGTGCTATAATTTCAGAAAACCATAAGTGATTAAAAACACTGTCTTATGATAGAAAGTAATCTCAATTACCACTGCTCTTACTAGCTTTTTCTGTAAAACTGAAATACTAATAACATTCAAAAAATCAAGTTCTATGAATCTTCATCTGAAGCAGATCTTTTTACCATAAGCAACTGTCCAAACAGCATCAGAAAAGTAATTTTGCAATCTCTGTGTTGATTTATTCACAGAATTACATTTCTTGACACTTGACAGCTCTTAATGTAAAAAGCTGCCTTAAGATATAATAATCAAAGAATTAAAACTTCTCTAGAATTTCTAGACAAATGTCCTCAAAMGATCAAATTCCTGTAAATTCCTGTGTAACTGAGCAGAACCTGAGGCTTGAAATCAGTGTAAAACACCAAGTAGACAATTATGTTAAAGCAGTAAGTGCATCCAAACCAATTACATGGAGTAACAAGACAAAAAGAGATAACTAGTACATGGCAAAAAAATTGATTACACATGACCCTAAGTCTAAAGCAATAGAAAAAAAAAACATTGAAAAATGTCATAAATAACTAAAATACTACTTCTATAAWGGAATAAAAATAAATCCACTCTAGCATCCAGAGAAKTGGCAAGAGGGGTGTGTGTGTGTGTGTGTGTGTGAAATCTCTGCATTTCATATTTTCATCTGAAATATAACACCATCATCCAGRCTAAGGAAAACATCATTCCYCTAAAAGARAAAGCACTGATGACCTGCCTGATTAGATATCAGTACCTCAAAAGAGTTAACATCATTAGCTAGAATTAGACAAAAATATTGAATACTGTCATGATCATCTTTCACAATTAACACACTCTTGTTATGCTACAGAGATATCACTTGGCATTTTAACAGATAGCTACTTTTAAGAGGCAAAGGTATTTTCTATACTGTAAAGTCTTCAACTTCTTTTCTGAAAAGATAATTTAGAAGATAGGGTATCTTTACCACAACACATAGCATGAACTATTCTGTCCTCGCTGACATACTCTGTGCATCAAAGGATACATTGTACAGTTTTCTTCCTGAGCAAAGTAAGTAGGAGATATTATGCTGCTATTAAAAATTCCAGAACAATTAGTGTTTGTATCTAAAAATCAGTATGCACTTCCATACACTTCCCACAAATCATCTCTCGATTCCTTGCCTTGTGAAATATTGGGAGCAGATATTCCACARTTCTGTGATTTTATTCTSACSCAACAGACATGCCAGGAAGGACACCTCAAAGASAGAATGTTTGCTCGTTGATGTGCAATCATGGAGGAAATCTCAACTGCTCAGGCAGTTTTGCACCCATTCTTGCTACCCTTTTCTCCCCCTCCCTCTTTTGCCCTCAGTACTAATGATTCCTAAGCCCTCTGTCCACTTTCTCATGTTCAGAACCTAGCAAAACTGGTGGGATGGGAGAGCAGGCTTACCTCCCCTGCTGGAGCTGGTATTTTGAGCTGGTCTGCTCACTGAGAGCAAAGGCTGACAGCCTGACTGGTCTRACTGGGAATTTTGCAGGGAAGATTGCCTTCCACACAGGATAAACTGTCCTGTTTCAATGTTTGCAAACTAATGCCATAGGATTTTCAATCAATTGAGAGGGGCCCGCTCTGTGATTATGAGAGTCCATATTAAATATTAGCATAAGTATTCCTTGTTAAACATGTCTTCTAATGAAATTTCTAGTGCCTCAGAAATGGTGARACAATAATGTTACAATGTCTCTGTGGACTTGGGGAAAAAAGCATGAGGAYGGAAAGACACTACTCACTATCTAACAAACCACCTCATAAATATGATTRAGGTTATTGTAATTAGAATTTTTTATTAACTTATTGATTCACTCATATTGCCATTATAATGTTAAGGGAGCATTCCTGGTGGCTTCCTTGATCTTACATCTGCTATTACTGGCATGCAAAACAGAGATGAGTTAGGAGTCCAGGTTTTTTTTCACTTCATAAGGCATAAGGGWTCCAAGATAAAGCCCGGTCTTTACAACCACCTTGAGGACATGGTCCCCAGTTTTTGAATTGAAAAGTACACTAGAAATCCTGCTGCACTGACTGCCAGCAAATTGAATGAGCCCAACACAGGAATTGGACAAGATGGCCTTTAAAGGTCCCTTCCAACYCAAATTATTTTATAATTCCATGATTTGAGTCTTAAATAAAGTTTTAATAAAAGTTAATCAATAATTATTTACCTGTAGAGAATACAACTCTATAGTTATGTCTTCTTATGTTATGCCATCTCTAAAGTTAATTTGAAACAAAAAACCTCTGCATGTGATGCAGTCTGGTAAGTCACTTGCAGCAAAGGCTCCTCCTGYCAGTTCTTTGACTTAAACCCTCAAAAACCAAGGAAGCAATTTCCAGGAAGGGTCATAGGCTTTGTTTTCTAAACACCCTCCCATTCCTGCTGTGATACAAATTCAGTAATAATGCTCTTGGCCATTTGTGAATGGCAACTTCTGAGTGTGGGACAATGACAAGTGGATACTGATGATCATGATCTGTGGTTGTTTTCCAACTAATTTTGTGACCTTTTGATTTACTAATTCCCTTTGCCACCCATCACCAATACTACACCTTCCTAGTCCAAGTTTCAAAGTTTCAGTTAYGTTCTGAAAAACACCCACAGTAGAAGTAGACTTCTACTTGGAATTCAAAATTTGCTCAAGTAATTGTCCTCCCTCCTGATAGTAGCCCCGTATCATTACCCAAATTAGTTTTGGAAATTGTGCTGCCTCTCAGTGGGTGCTTGAATGAGAATTTGATGATGATGAAAAGCTCCTGTCAGTGTCCTGTTGTTTGGGAAGCTCATTAGGTGAGATACAGAGAGTGTTAGTGATCTACTTGTTTTATGGGCGTCTATAAATGATAACTTAGAAAGTATAAAACCAAATAACTGCATCTAGACAATTTAAAGCCAGGAGCACTACAATAATTAAAAGAACTTACTAAACTGTACTGGTAGAACAGGCAAAACCACTATAATCAACTTATCTGGGGAAGTAATCAGGCAATAAAAACTAAGGCATTTTAGGGACTAATAAAGCTGGAATCTAATGACTATAATAAATCTTTAGCTGCAGTTATTCTAGAACAATTTCCCTTGCAGTAAAAAGAATTCTACAGGGCTTTCTGTATGAAATTATTGTTGGTTGGTTGGTTGGTTGGTTGGTTGGTTAGATGTTGATCATAAGTAACAACTGCAGAATGATAATTTTATTTTTGGCATGTATTTTCATCATTTGCCTCTCTTTTGCCATTAAGACTTTGGGCTTCACTCAAAAGCTAGACTCAAACAATCCTTTGACAAAACTAGAAAGAAATTTCTGCATTGACTTTCTATTTAAAAATACACCGTAACATTGAAATGTCCYATATCTTTAGTCCAGAATGGCGTTATGCAGCAGTTTTGGATTTTGACAACTAGACTTCTGYGTTGGTCATTCTGCATACAGCTYGTAGATATTTAATTGTAGCCTGTAYAAATTTGCAATTTAAYARGTACTRTGTATACTATTATAAGCAGATCTTACAAGGTGGAACTCAGCCCACCTACCTTGAGGTGACAATGCTGGAGGTGAGCTAAGCATATCAGCCCCTGGTCTAGACAAGGGAGCTCTGGTGAAAGTGCCCAATGGAATTTAGGGGATAACTGCTCTTACCCTGCAGCAAACCCCTACATTTCATCAGAAGAAGAGCTCTTTAACCTTCTTGGATTACATCTCTACTGTTATCACAGTGAAATCCTAAATATCTTTAAAGGTAAATACCTAAACRGTGGTGAATGTTGAGCTGGTATCAAAATGACACCTCCAGAGCCACTTGTGGAATGACATGGTCCTAAGCCTGGCTTAGGCATACTTCCTTAAAATTATTTTATTTTAGTCTATGTGATCAAAAACAACTAAAACCATCTCAGAGATRTCTTATGGATGTGGCATGTATGTCCTACGTTGCATTACCTGTGACACCTTTTAAAGAATTATTTCTCAGATTTGTCTGGAATATCCATCCCATTTAAATTACTTGCTTARATAAAAAGTCTGATCACATTCTATRGAGAAGAYAAAGAATCCTCCTAAATTAAATAYAACAGAGAAACCTTGAAGCAACTGTATGTTAGAAACAAATTTATTTTAATTTTTGTTTCTTTAGAGGAGCCTCCAAAGGGGACTTATGTTAATACCAAAGTATTTTCAACAAGAATTCTAATATACCTGATGAAATACTGTTGAATACTAAAATTGACAGAATTATTAAGACGACACTGCTAACTGAGTACTATGAAGGCTGCAGCAGTAAAAATATTCATGGTTTAAGGTCTACTCAAAGCTGTAAATATTTTCTGTACTGCAGACTCTTTGGAGGTTGTATGTCCAAATACCACAAAACAAATGCAGACTTGCACATCAGAAYTCACTSTCAGAATCAGAAGCAAAYCCTAAACCCAAGCCAAACATGAATYTTCAAATTCCCAACTCCWTAGATTTCCAAGTTTTCTACATAYACCAGTCAAAGTACAGTATATTTTACAATACATCTCTCATCAATTTATTGCTGCATCTTATTAGGGTAATTTAAAAGAAACCAAATCAATAGTACCTTATAGCACTTACAGCTAGCCACTTTTATTGAAAGTGAAAACATGAAACTGTTCAAACTATGAAAAAAGTTCAACAAAATTGAATTTGTATGAAAACCACATAAGCAGAGTAACTAAAACCAAAAGTTCATTAAAAAAAAATGCACAGCTGCTTTTTCCTTTAGGATGCAAAACTTTATCAGTTTAACCTGGAAAACAAAAACATCCCTGTTTCCACCCTACAGAAATCCTGTAATTTGCAGTGGTGTTTATTTAGTTGCTGTTTAAAAGAAACAAAACCACAAAGCACTTAGGGTACAAAAGGAAAGTAGCTCCACTTTGTCACATGTCCTAAAGTTCTTGTACAGATTCTGATGAATACCATTCCATAATAGTAAGCTTCTTACACAAGCTGGCATTTTTACCTATGACTGTTTYATACCCACACTGGATGGTTCCTTTATGTCATTTTATTTTACTGTTCTAATAGGTCAATAAAAGCAGCACATAATGGCAGGTTTTTTCCTACTATCAAGTATGCAAGTCCATTGCAGCAAGATATTCCCCGCCAATAAAAGGAAATACAGGCATAATCACCAAGATTTCCAAGTTGTTTGGTGGGTTCTTTTTTTTGGTGTTTTTTTTTTTTTTTTTACTTTTAATATGTAATGCTTAAATGTGACATATTTAATATTTAAATAAAATGTTCAAAATTTGCCAGTCCTAGAAACTTATGTTTAAAATACCAATATGCAAAACCAAACACAATAAACTGTACCAGAGTATCAGAAAAGCAGCATTCTTAAGTACTCAAATATAAAATAATAGATGCATAATAATAATAATAATAATAATAATAATAATAATAACAATAATAATAATAATAATAATAATAATAATAGAAAGTGGAAACAGAATGAAAAGTGAGTAGTGCCACTGAATCCTTTGGCACAGACCCTGAGATTTTTGGGCATTGTCAGCAACCAACCATTGACCCCTGTGAAGGAGGCTCTGCAGGCTTCGTTCAGTGACAGAGAACACATGCGGCAGGAACAAATGTCATTATAGGGAGAGCATTCACAGTGCTCTTCAGCAAAACCTCACTTCTGTTCCATCAAATTTGTTGCTGCATCTTCCTACCCTAAACTAAGCCAGACAGGTAATTGTGGTATTGACAAGGACTGATTTGCATGTCACTGTGTCCTCAGACTCAACACAGCAGGCAGCCCAGGTTGCCTCTTGCCCACAGATGCAGAAACTGYGACCTTGAGAATACCACACCAGGAGTATGACACTGAACACTTTACTCCTGCAACAGCAGGAATTGTCATAACCATCCCATGACTCAGGGCAACGCTACAGGCTGGGGGCAAAATGGCTGGAAAGCTGCACATTGGAAAAGCACCAGGGGGTGGTGGTTGACCACCCCTGAACATGACCCAAAGTGTACCCAGGTGGCCAAGAAGGCCAATGGCATCCTGGCCTGGATCAGCAATGGTGTGGCCAGCAGGACCAGGACAGTGATTGTCCCCCCGTATTCAGCAGTGCTGAGGCTGTACCCAAATCCTGTGGTCAGTTTTGRGTCCCTCACTACAAGAAAGACACTGAGGTGCTGGAGTGAGGGCACGGAACAGCAAAGAAGCTGGAGCACAAGTCTGATGAGAGAGCTGAAGGTGTTTGGAGGTTTTTAGCCTGGAGAAAAGGAGGTGCAGGGGGGACCCTTATTGCTTTCTACAGCTGCCTGAAAGGAGGYTGCAATGAGGTGGGGGYTGRTTTCYTCCCCCAGGTAACAAGTGACAGAGCAAGAGGCAATGACTTCAAGTTGCTCCTGGGTAGGATTGGATTGGATATCAGGAAAAATTCCTTCACTGCAAGCATCRCCAGGCTGTTCAGGTGGTATTTAAAAGATGTGTTACTCAGGGACATGGTTCACTGTTAGGTTACCAGTTGGCCTCAATGATCTTRAAGGTCTTTTCCAACCTAAACRATTCTTTCATTCTGTTCTGTGACCTGGTAAGATTATTACACTGATGCCAACCATGTCAACCAAGTGTTTTCCTACAAAAGCACATGCTCTCTGGATATTTATTCAACTGCAGTTTACCTACATAAGATGTCCAGGAGCTCAGCTTCACCACTCTTTAATCTGATTTAAATCAATTCTCCCAGAAAGCATGGTTTTGAGTTTCAGAGCAGAATGTTACTTTCAGACTTACCTTTTTCTGTTTTGTCTTCAGTTTCTTTATCACTTTTCCCTAGAACATTAAAAATATAATTTCATTGAAATAAATTTGTTAACATTTTATGATGAGAAAGAGATACAAGAAAATTACAATTCATACTCAAAATATAATTGAGTGAACAGGACTTTTTGTTTCATTTTCATTTTTTAAAATRACCAGATTATTGTCTGAACTATACAGTTACCTAAAAGGTCTTTCCCTTTAGAAGCAGATGCTTCAACTATTACATAATTGCTTCCATCACAAAATATTTCACAGAACCTTCCCTCTAAATATTTAATATATTTTGTTGGTATACAGTTACAATGCAAGCTATTCTGCATGAGAGAAAATCTGTTCACTAACTAAAGCTATTTAGAACACTAGCTTAATACATAYATTTGATTAAAATGTGATTAACAAAATCAATTAGGAACCTAAAGTCTTATTTTTAGAAGTGACTTGGGCACTTGGAAACTTTTGTCTTTCTTCAACTTGAAAAATAATGTAACAGGTGTTTTGCAAACATCTGACTGCAGAGGCAGACGTTAACTAAGCATTAAGACAGTCTAGTGAAGACAAACTACATCCTGTAGAAAAATCATGTGTGTGTATTTCACGAAGGTGGTAGATATATAAACATCTTTTCACCCCCTCTAAACACCTTTTGATCCTGCCCAACTCTATAACATATAAAGCATCTTGTCTCACAATTCTAACATTGTTATTCTGTTTTCCAGTATTTCCTCCTAATAAACTTAGAGAATACCAAACAGGGAGGTCTGTTGCCTTTTAAGCTAGTTCTGGTTCTCTTTAACATATACTGTTTAATTTTGAGGTATTCTTATATATAGCCAAAAAACATTTTCTTTAATTTCCAAGTAATTTAGAGATGCCTGATACCAGAATACTCAGTCTTCCCTGTTTTTAAACTGACTACTCAGAAGCATTATAGTATGAATACAACATTTAAAAATGCTGGAAAACATTGCATTTTTTCATTAAGAAACTGGATTATAGATGGATTACACACATGAAATCATTTTTTTAATTTCACCCTTTATTATAGGCTAATAAACTGCTTTTACTGAATGTACAGACACTRTAACTCTAATTTATATTCAGAACAAGGCAGAATGAGCATTAACTTAATTGTATGGTAAATTAAATAAATATGGTCACGCTGAAAGTCATTCAGCCCTTCAATTACATAATGAGATCTAGATTGTCAATTGAATTGAAAGAAATGATAAAAGATCTATAGAGTCAATTACATACTAAGGATAATTATTACTGCAGCAGTATATTAATGAAAGCATTGTGCAGTACTTCCTAAAACCCTGGCTTCTGTATTTTTTTGCACATACCACACAATCAATAAAATGGTCATATGTCATCCAAAACACTCAATTTAAAAAAAAAAGCAATAATGCAGCCCCAGATGAAACAAGTTTATTTCCACACTTTTCACACATAACAGTTCATATACTCATATTACTGTTTTTACCACCTCTCATTATCATAACACATCATGTTAGTTAGCCMCCCATTTTCCCCTGTATCTTCTCCTTTATCAGCAACACTTGATATTCCCACCTGACCTCTCYACTTTAATAACCAGTTTCCAAACCAGTTTCCTTGGACATTCAGGTTATTTCTGCAACTTCTTTGCCACATAGGAAGAACAGGGTATGACCTCCTCAGTCTAAAGCCTGCTTCTGTCTCCCATTTCTTGTCCAGCTTCGCATTTCTTTATTCCTGAGACTCATGCAACATATAATCTACAGCTCTCTATACCTATTTATGCACTAAAGTCAGTTCTCCAAACTCTCAGACTTTTTTCAGCCTGTATTCTGCTAAATTAGTAGCCATTGACTTCACCRAAGTCTCTCAAATGATCTTTAAATACTCCAGCTTCTCCTTCTAGGTAACTGTTTTGAAATTCATCACAACTTGATCTTGTTAGCTCTGAAGATCTCGTTTCTCTCAGTTCTCAGCACACTTCACTAAGAATTCACTCCAGCATCATATTCAGCACATATTGCTTTGCTCCTTCCACACTGATCCCTCGCATATTTCAGTGGTGCGAAAGGGTGTAATCACACTATTTCTGACAAAGGCTTAAAAATGTGATCTTTCAAAGACATGGATATGAGAATAAATCTTGAGACTATTTTTCCTCAACTTAAACCAACGGTAGCTCAATCAAACAGAAAAAATCTTAGGTCTTCAAACCACTCCCATCCTTTACTCAATTTCTTCAGCAAAACAAATCAGTGAAAATCACTCACAAAACAGCTTTAGCTAATCTCTGTTGGCTAGGACTGCTATCACTATATAACGAATGCACCAGGGATTCCCAAGAAGGTTTCTACCAAGAAGAATATATTTATTTTTCATATTACAATACAACTAGGTGTTTGACKGCGTATGAGAATGACCCAAGTCACAATTAAAAATGTATTTCAGACCTTCTAGATTTTACATTAATCTCAATCAACATTTTAAATGCAAAAGACAATTTATTTTTGTCAGACAGACAYATAATTTTTGAAATATATAAAATTACAAATGATGTTCAGTAAAATCATTACRTTTTTCAGAATATTTCCTATATTACATCTTAGCCATTTTCTCTACTTCTTAGAAAGAAGGGCCATGATCTGGTACCTTCTTAATTACAGAGAAAGTCACTTAAATTGTAGTAAATTGTCAATATTAAAACACAACTTTAGTATTATGCTCTTTGCTTACTGGTATTTCTTCCTGTGATTTCCAAAAAAGCAACTGAATGCAGGATTTCATATATTCACTGACATACAACAAGAGGCCATGTAGCAATGTGAAAATATTACAAAAAGGTAATCTTCTGACTGTTTTTAAACTACTATTCAGCAATACTTGATCATTAAAGCCATAGAGGTGTTTGAAAACTATCAAGGAAGATTCTTGCTTTCAAAAAGTGTATGGACCTTACCAGATTTCTGATTTAAACTATGGACCATAAACTATAATATCCTGTATGAAAAGTAGATATATCACTTTCCCCAGACATTTGTGTTTGTTAGAGTGCTATCTCATCTATTTTAAATTACAAACAGAAATAATGTTTCATGAGAAAAATCCAGGCCAAACAGGCTGCAGAATGTTAACACTCCAAAAGGACAAACACAACACAATTATAGAAGACACAGACCTTAGCGTACTGTTTATTTCCTTCATGTAACACCAGCCAGAAATAAAATTAATTCATTTTACTTGCTACTTCCTCCTTGTAAACAATACTTTCAAATATATTTTTAAATATTCAAATTCATAATTAAAAAAAAATTAGTGGCTGAGTCAAATATTTATCCCTATRGCTAATATCTACCACATTTGGGAATAAATAATGACACTAGAAAGACAAAGATGTTCTTCTGTGTTTTATTGCAGCCAAACATTAAAATGGATTAAATATACATATTTTTAATAGTCCACTTGACCTTGCTCAGCTTGGCATATTTTTGTAAACATGAAGCACGTAAAATCACATACCCAGTTACAAAATACTTAAAATTCAATCACAGCATAATATACTCTCACAGTCCCATAATTCTACAAATAGGCTGCCACTGTTATATAAAAAGTCCTCCATTCACCATCCTAAAATAATTCCCAAGATTCCTCACAAAATATGGCTTTGTAAAAATTATTGCTCTGCAATTCACAATCACCTATAATTTTATTAGAATATCCCATCCCAAACACATCAGCCTAAGAGTATTATTGCTTTCCTGAAAAGTCTAAAGAAATCACTTTGGGACATCTGTATTTGTTGATCAGATGTAACACTCATGTGGAGTCTCACTGACATCCCAAACCCAAAAAAGGACAAGCATATATGATGCCCCTTTCACTACAAATGTAAGCATCTAAAGACTTGTCTTCAAAACAGTGTTACAGAAATTGAGAGTCTCCCTGTAAACCAAAAGGCAACCAACTGTTAGGGCTACCAAATTGATTTTTCTTTTTATAGTTTTATCTTACTTTATTTCTCCTAAGCTCCTGTAACAGGCTTGGCAACTTCCTAAAATCACAGCAATTATTCCTGAGCCAAAAAGGAACACATGCAAAATATCAAAGAATAAAATATGTCTTCGTAATTGTGGAACAGCAGCACAGAACAGGTAAAAAGCACACCTGTTATATTAAAATTCGAAATCACTTACAGTACCTCAATTTCAGTATTATTTTTAAGAGCATTCATAATTATAGGTCTTAAATTTTGACATATTTTTCTTGAGGTTGAATTTCCAAAGCTTTTTGGTTTTAAAAATAAAATTTTCTAATCAATTGTTTATGCAAATTTGACTTTTAAAATAATTTACTGAACATAAAGCTTATTAAATTCAGCTTTGAGATCATTATACTGGTAAGCAAACCAAAACAGAATAATTTTACTGAGTTCAACCTGATTCCAGCAACTAAGTCTTGTTGCAATCTCCACTGATTCTCTGTCAGGCTAGCATCTAGTCTCTAGACATTGTTGCTTGAAAAATCAAATGTGCCTAAATAAAAAGTGCTAATTCATACATAAAGGGTTTTTGAAAACYGTAATTTAGTAATCTAGCCTTTTACCAGTATGAATTAAACACACGTTTCATATCTTGTTAGGGTATTTTAAAAATCACCTGAAATTCATGTTGTCAACTGTTGACATAACATCAGTGCAAAGACATATAAGTCAAACTTCACAGCATAGTGTGTGCCTGATTAGTGTTTTTAAATAAAATGCAATTAGGCTGTATGCTATATCAGCAGTTATGAAACATTTAAAAATTCATAACATCATATGTTTCATTTGACCAAACTGCTCTGTACATACTGTATGAATCCACAACAAAAGATATATATTAAAATCTGAAAAAAATGTACTTGCTGCTACGTCATAAATAGAATATTAACAATTGCTGAAACAGTACATGAAATGCAGCTCTAAGCTGTAACTCTGTCACAAACACAGAAGAAAAATAATGAATTCACTAAACTTGACCAAGGGAAAAAAAATATCAGACAGGAATGTAAACTAAACATCCAAGTGTTAAGAATGCTTACTAAAATRACAGTTGGCTAAAACCCATTTACAACATCTTAGTGTTCATTCCCCAAACCCTGAACTGCTTGGTAATTACATCGTAAGATCTATTACAACCATCTGCTCCCCTTTTGTAGCGTTTGGTTAGGACTGGTCCTCCTGATGTAGGGACTTTTCTTTTGAAGCTTTAAGTATCTGAAAAAATAAGGGGAAATCTATATTAAAGGACCAACCAAAACACAACTTCCTCTAAAACAACAAAAAAAAATTAAATGCTAAAAAATGCAACTTTGTATCAGACTAGTTAAWATGAAAAAGCTATAATTTCTAAGAGCTACCATAATGAATATACACAAAGTTGCTATATAAGATGGGAAATAAACTTTTAAATAATTTTCTAGGCAGTTAWATTTTTTATTACCATATGGCACTTCATTTACCTTGTAAAGGATATCTAGGCCATGTCACAAATCTATTTAAACATTCTGATTTTGCTTTGGTTTTTTTGTGTTGGTTTGGTTTGGGATTTTATTTATTAAAGTCAAAGACAACTGGAAAAGAGGAGCCAGGGAATGAGGAAGGGTAAAAGTTCTAAAGAGGAAGCTTCTCTACACATACGGGATTTCATCAGTTGGTAAAATAAACATAGGGTTATAAAAATGCCAGGGATACAAGGTGAAGGGGAGGAGTGGAACAACTCACAGATATTTTAAATCTAAACACATATGAGAGCAATCAAAATCCACATACAGAGAGTAAAGGTATCCTCTAAATCCACAATGTCCCCCTATAAAATATGTACAACAACTACTATATCACAACCCCTGAAATTTATGGGCCAGTGTAAAGCAGCAGCCAAAAAACCTGAATCAGTAATACCTCAAGCTAGGTTATCATACCACCCAAGTCCATTAGTTTACAAAAATGCAGATTGTAAGCGCAGCTAAAGTAATCTACATCTGGAAAAGMATACTGGCAATAATTTCAGAAGTAAACTCAGAGAACTGGAAACAGCACTTGCAGATAACTAAAGATGTATCTGACTAGTGTGACCCTTTTTGTGATATGTCCTGAAGTCAGCAAGAMACTTCTGACTTGCACTTCAGCATATTCAAATCCCACACCCAGTCTCTTCCTTGGTGATGTGAGAAAGCTCAGAAGTTGAATTTGACTGTGAGGAACAATCTCCTATTTTCTTTCCAAAACAACTAAGTTCCTATGTCTTAGCTAAAAATCAAACAACTGCTCCAAACCCGATACAAACTGGTGCCACCATGCTTCAAATGCAGTTGCACAAATTTAAACTACTGAAGAACAAGGAATGCATAGTGACATTTCTGAATTTCTTTTACAGTGCCTTAAGTTATGTTTAGTACCACTTAAAACCCAGGAAATATTAGCTTTAAACAAYTGATGAAATAAAATCACATAAACAGAGAAGAAAGACTTCAGACAACAAAATCCCCCATACTGAATCCTCCATTACAAAGAAGATAATAAAAAAAGCCCTGGTAAACATGAATGTCATAATCTAAGAGGAAAATTTGAGAGTAATATTGCTATCATACTGAAATATTCATATTCAAAAATGACAGGGAAGTATAATTAATAGAAGGAAGAACTAATAATTTAATATTAATCTTTATTCATGGTCAGTAGCTTAATTATGTCCTCTGTTTCTTTTGTCAGTTTCCCAGGATGCTACCTGAATTTTACTTTATATGCTGAAACAATAAGATTTTTAGAAAAAGTCATAAATTATGGTCCTGCCTTCAGAGTGGTTCCCACATAACTACACAAATTACAAGGATTCTTAAATAGATGCTCTGCTCAGATTGTGTGCTGATAAAATTATTTTAATTTTCTACTTCCTAAACAAAGAATCATGTACATTGTAGTACATCTAATAATAATTTGCATCTTTARTAACTGAATAAACACATTTTAATTGATTCTCTAAATTCTTCCCTGTGAAGGGAAGTAAAAAGTAATTMATTCCTTCTAGCTCTGCTGCTATTGTGTCTTTCCACAAGATATGCCAGGATAGACATCAAGGTAACCTCACAATTTAAATGGTGCATTGCACTAATTTTGAAAACAACTGCAGGTAAAAAAAGAATAAATCTAAAAGTTTTATTCAGAAATACATACCATTTCAAAATGGAACAAGCTATTTCTCATTCTAATAGTGACTGAAAATGGCAAGGAGTCTCTTAGCATCACAATACAGCAACAGGAGAGTGGGTAACTAGTCTCAGTTTACACCATGTTATTTGCAAATATATCTGCAATTAAAGGAGTGMTCATTCTCTACTTGGCACTAATGAGGTTATATCTCAAATCCTGTGTTCAGTTTTGGACCCCTCATTGCAGGAAGGACACTGAGGCGCTGGAGTGTGTTTGGAGAAGGACAACAGAGCTGGTGAAGGGTCAGGAGCACAAGTCTGACGAGGAGCAGCTGAGGGAACTGGGGCAGTTTAGCCTGAAGAAAATCTTATCACTCTCCATAAATGTTTGAAAGGAGGTTGTAGCCAGGTGAGGGTCAGTCTCTTGTTAAAGAGAGACTATTAAGAAATASTTGGAGGAAGCAGCCTTGAGCTGTGTAAGGGGAGATTTAGATTGAGCGTGAGGAAAAATTTCTTCCCCAAAAGGGTGTTCAAGCATTGCAACAGATTGCCCAAGGTGGAGTCTCCATTCCGGAAGTATTTAATGGACGTACACCTGGGAACACCWGGACATACAGATGTGACACCATGGTTTAGTGGTGAACTTGGCAGTGTTAGGTCTATAGCTGGACTTCATTTTAAGGGTCTTTTCCAATCGAAATGACGCTATGATTTGAAATGGCATATTTCAGAAACCACCACTACTATATAAAACACCTAAGTTTTGGGGTTTTTTTTGGAAGGTAGGAAAAAATAATACACTGGTGTAAGACTGAGCCATAAATTTATAATACAAAACTGATAGAAATATAGTCCAAAACCCCAAGATTTCAAGTTGGCATTTGTACTCAGAATTTAGTTTTAATATAGTACATGTAAGTAAAGAAATTATCTCAATATCCTCAACTGACATTGTGCAGTAGAATTATTTATTGTTGAAATTTCGTAATGTTCTATAAGGGCTTTTTGGGTATTTTAACTTTAAACAGCAATATTTTCTGAGAGAAAACATCTTTTCCTCTTCTTTAGTTCCAAACAAACAACACAACAAACCAAGTTTGCACAACAGACTGAGCGAAGACTACCTTGCCAAACTTCTTGCCCATGCTGTCAAAGGYAACTACTGTTTGCTCCTACACTGATTATAAGCTTTGGTTAAGACTTCATATTCATTATGAAACAAAATGCTTCCAGTTAATACTATTGATTCATTAATACCTATGGCTTCAAACATTTCAACACACCATGTTGTGATTAACAGGTGGGAAAGAGCTCACAGCCAACACAGTTGTGCACCAATATGGGCATTTCAAACCACCTCGACTAAGGTTCAGCATACAAACTCAAACCTGATCTAAACCAGGCCTCCAATCTGTACTGGACAAACACAAAAGGCCTCCTATGTTTCCTTCACTTCTCTGTCTACTTTTGGTATGACTAAGAACCAAATACAAGTACTGTAAGAAAAAAATAAACCAAACCAGTACCCTTTGGGCATCACAAGTTGTAAGAGCTTCTGCAGAGTGCAAAGATTAACTAACCCAGAAAGGTGGTCAGGCTAATCAGCACAAAACAAAAATACAGCTGAYAGAGCTCCTGGATTGCAGCTTCTCTGATCCACTGCCCTGAGACACAACTCTGTGTTCCACTCAACACAACTCRTTTGGTACAACAAACCAACTAGCAAATTGTAATAGTTAACTCCAATAATGTAACAATATGCTGTCCTTGAATTTAAAAGCCATTTACCTATTCTAAAAATGGTTTTGGTAAAATCTGTTCYACTCCTGCCAGGCAACAGATGGAAGAACTGGAAGTGCTCTTGTTCTTAAAATCAGTTATGCCAAGAAAAATATCATGGCATGAAAAAACAATACCAGATTGTTCCAGAAAGAACAGTTCCAGTTTCCAGATCCATGTCCAAAGAATGTGCCACAGCCAGACTCCAACAGATCTGACTGACACACAGAGAAGAAAAACTATCATTGTCCATAACAGTTGCTCTGGAGGGCAAGTACCCACATGTACGAGACCTGAAATTGTTGTATTTCCCTTTCAGAAGTAATCAGGGCTATCTGAAATCATTAAAAATTAAGTTTAAAATTCAAACGACTCAATTTATTTGGAATGCTTTCCTATAACCCAGTAACTACCACTGGCATTTATTAAGTGAAAAGCAAAAAATAATTATTGCTTCTAAACAAGAAGCAACTTTTACAATAATGAGATCCCTTCATGCCTCCTCACAAAGTAATTTGATTACAAATTTCCATATAGCTACAGCTTTATTTTTTTTTTAGGAAAAAAAACAAGCGCACAAGATTGACTTACCTACTTGAACATCATTTGAATAATCCTCAGCTTTAACAGGTTTTTCTGTAAATAAAAAACATAAAAATAATTCAGACTGAGCTACTACCTAAATATTTACAAAAAGTCTCAATTTTTTTTTCACTTACACTCTAAGGAGTGACCGATCAAGACTGCTCTGTAACACTACTTTTGCAGAAGTGGGATGCAAATTTCTTCCCCAGGTGAATTTTTTTCCAAGGGAAAGACTAATACTTAAGTAGGCCAATGAGTAAATTGCAGGATTGCACACTTYCTAAAATGATACTTCAAAGTTCTGAAACTATACTATCCAAAGCACAAATATCCCACAGTTTCACATGCTGTGACAGTATGGGCTTAGAAAACATTCATATATACCTATTTGGTTCCCAGCTATAATTGTGAAATGACTACAAAATTCAATTACTTTGAATTCCATATGTATTATTAAATTAGACATGTCACACATCACCTGCTGCTATTAATGCTAATACACTGAAGGCTGCACACAGTCCCTGCTCATGCTTGGAGGGAGTCAGGCACACCAGAAAGAACTTCACAATAACCAGGATGCTGGCTGTAGATAATGGGAAGAACTAAAGAGAGGGAAATACATTCTCTGAATTTGGAAGCCATAACTACAGAACTCAAAGCTGGGGAGACATTCCACTTTTTTCCTTCCTTTCAGGAATATGCACTCCTGACTGCCTGATGGGAAACAGCATGGAAAAGAAATTTTTGGTTCCAACATAAAACCAAATTTGGTCATCTTTATCGATACAAGTTTTTCTGAACTGGGAGCACTCTCAACTTCTAAAGCCTACAAGTGCTTTCTAAGCCATTAAATATTGTCATTAAAAAGCCCAAGATACTAGATCCCAACAACACAGATGTGTTTATCCTTAAAACAGCTGCAGAAAAAGTTATTAATGCATTTTTATTGCAGCACAGAATTCTACTGCATAACATTTATCATTCTCAATTATTTCTTTTTTTAAAGTAGCAAATGCATGCAAAACACAATATACAAACCTGATTCTTCTGGTTCAATGGCCACATCATCTTCTGTTTGCTTACTTTCTACTATAAGAAAGAAAATAAGTGTTGAAAGTTATTCACATTAAGTTCATAATTTTGTTTTTTACTTCCCAGCAGGTGCACAACTGAATTAATATAAAACAAAAAGGAAGACTTAAACTATGAACCAACCAATTAGGCCAATTTAAGAGCAGGAAAAAAGGTACTGAATTTCACATCCAAAAATTCATATCCAAAAATTTCACATCCAAACATTTAGCTCCTCTTTGTTATTGACTTCTACTTCTACTGCACACACCAAAAGGATTTTAGCTACAACTGTTGAGTGTAAACAATGTATGTTACCCCTTTTAATTATACTAGAATGCATTTTCCGAATATAAAATCTAAATAAATATAGCAACAAATCCTACACACAGTGCTCAGAATGCTTTGCTCTAGCTGACTCAATCCATATAGCATTCCAAAAAGACATAATTTTTAACTTCTTAGAGCAGATCTTTAAATTACATTTAACAGAGCACTTATTCAAAATTCCTCAAGAACAATACAGCAAACAAAAATTTACAATGTAATCTTTCTGAGTAGCAATGTGGGAAATTACCACAGAGCTCCAATTTGAGCAACGGAGTAACTATGTAAGAATATTAAGAAGTTCAACAAGGCCAAGTACAAGGTCCTGCACTGGGGTCAGGACAACCTCCAWTATCAATACACACTGGGGGAAGAAGGGATTGAGAGCATCATTGGGTATTCAGGTGAATAAAATCCTGGACATGAGCCAACAGTGTGCACTCCCAGCCCAGACAACTGCATCCATGGCTGCATCCAAAGAGRAGCCTCTCATGAGACCCACATGGAGTACAAGACAGACATGGACCTGTTAAAACAGGTTCAGACAAGGACCATGAAGATGATCAGAGGGCTGGAGCTCCTCTCCTATGAAGACAGGCTGAGAGAGTTGAGATTGTTCAGCCTGGAGAAGACTCCAGTGAGACCTTTATGCAGCCTTTCAGTAAGGGATCTTGCAATAAAGATGGAGAGAGACTCTTCACTGATGCCTGTAGCAACAGGACAATGGATTTTAAAGTGGAAGAGAGTAGATAGACATTGGACATAAGAAGGAAACTTTTTATGATGAGTGTGGTGAGAAACTGGAACAGGTTGCCCAGAGCAGYAGAGGATGCTCCACTCCTGGAAKTGTTTAAAGTCAGGCTAGACAGAGCTTTGAGCAAGCTGACTAAGAGAAAGATGTCACTGGACATGRCAAGGGTATTGAAATAGATGATCTTCAGATATCCCTTCCAACCCAAACTGTTCCATGATTCTATTCTCTATGGTGTTTTTCATTTGTTTGCTTTTTAATTATATTTACAAATATAAATGGAAGAAAAAAAGTTTTTACAAACTATAACATGTCATACCAGAGAGGTCTTTAGCAATATCAAAATCTTAATTAATTTCCTCTGTAAGTATAAAAAGGAAAAATTATATAATGAGCTTGCTTTTTTTTAAACATCCGATTTTCAAATGTAYATATTTCACCAAAACACTGAGATCACAATTACAAAATATACAGCTGGCCCTGTGGCTTCATTCACCTCCTTTGGAAAGTTCTCAACACCTAAGAAAACATTCAGTTCAGTGCAATAATGAAGTCAATCTCTGAAGTGATGGAACTTACACACTACACAAAAGAACACAGCTAGCACACAGACATGTTTACCTGCTATTAACAAACAGATGTTTTGATGAATTCCAGGGAAAAAAGTACAACTTTAATATTCCTTCCTGTTTCACTAAGTAACTGTTCTATTCATCAGCTAGTTTTTTTTAAAATTGTATCTTTTCAACAAATGTTGATTGGATTATGACACAGTAACTGAAATTTTAAAACCAGCTCTTAATCTTTTTGAAATACAATCAAGTACTCCACTTCCATCTTTTGCAGCATAAATTCCACCCATTACATAGTGAAAAACAACCAAAAMCACTTGTAAACCTATAAGCTCTAAAAGTATTTTTATTTGGACAAACATGCAATTTATTTGTGAGTCCTGGTTTCCTTCTTAAAGGGCAATGAAGAAGTTCTATAATTTAAATTATGGATTCTATAGAAAAAGTAAATTATTTTTGTTTTCTCTTAATATTCTCTTAATATTTTCTTTTAATTCATTTGACTGTCTTCTTAAGATTCTGATAACAAAGGTGACAAAACAGATACTTACAATTTATTCACACCAGAGATCGTCTTGACTTCCTTCTAAACTATATGATTATGGGGTTTTTTTTCAGCCATCTGACACGACTCTCAAAAGAGCCGGTATTTCAAGACAACAAAGTACACAGAACCCAGAGAGACTGCTGTAGACAAATAGTTTGTAATTGCTTCTACTAATTAGACAAACGTACCAGTAAGAAGTCTGCATCAAAGCAGAGTTAGTATGACAGCCTGTAGATTTTTAATGATTTTACACACTGGTTGCAAGGTTATGAGCAGGGCTCATTGCAAGGTTGAGTGTCTGTAATGAGTTACTGTGGCCTGACTGTCCATTAAAAGCCTCAGATACCCCACTTTGTGTCACTTGAGACCGTAAAGATGAATCCTCAAGGACAGCATATTAAAAGAAAGTTTCTCAATTCATCGTCAAAAATCTAACCTTGTAACAAGACAGATTGTAATGAACCTTTGCYATAACTGGCAGTGTCATGACTGAATATCACACAGATTATGTACTTCAATATATATAAACAAGAAGATTAAGTTTATGATTGTTATTCTACTTTGCCTAAAATATTTATACATATATATATATATATACTTGTATATTGAGTCTCAGTCTGCTTTTCATGATTTGGTTCTTAAAGGAAAGAAAAAATAAAGTTCTTGGATGGTTGATATGAACAAAACATCCTAAAAATTTGGTTGGTAAGCATCCAGTTCATGTCTTTAGGAATACATAGAAAGTCCTTTAAAAACCTTCCCTAGTTTGGGGGCCTAGATATATGATTCCTTTCTGGAGCTTGTGGTAAAAATTCTACATTAGAAAAAAATTGTATGTRTACATATTGCTGAAATTACAAGACTTCCTAGCACACAGATGAAATATTGAAAACAATTACAACAMTAAACCTATTATTCATACAGTCATTATAATTCTCCTACATTCTTAATCTTTGCATACARTCAGTACAATTTTTGTAATTCCAAAGAAGAAATAGATTAAAAATATTCAATATTTATATTTAGATAATGTCTGAAAATAGACAAAAAGCTATCCATAGTCTGAATTTTCAATATACACTTACTGTGAATTTTAGAACTAAAAAAGTTCAATGTTCATTCAATGTTTTGGATAATTTMATTATCTAACAGGATTAATCATCATCTGAAAAAGGTTATTTACATAACATTTGAAAAAAACAATCAAATCCCCCACCTCWATACTACTACTGTTGTATCTCATAAGGTACTAATGATCATGTGGCTCTCCCTTCACTCCTTCGAAAAAAAAAGTTGTTATAGAATATCCTTAAAAAACATCAAGAACTCTTTATTCCTAATGAAAATCTCAAACTGGCTTTCTTTCTCTAGTTTCATGGCTACACACTGTAGGAAACTCTTCATAAAACTACTGAAAGTTATGAGCAACAACAGAGTTCTTCCATTTCAAGTCCTACAATCGATCCCTTCATACAATCCACAGTGGAAACTTATTTCAACTAAAGAATTTTTAGCATTAGCAATMACCTCAGTGATGTGATTACAGCAATCCTATTAGAGCTCCTTCCTCAATCCTATTAGATCCGAATTAAGAATCAAGATGTACAAAGCAAGAGTCATAAAAGAAACTGGACTGCTCYGGCCAGCAATCATCTTGCAAAATCTTCAGCTTTGAGAACTCTAGAAAGCACCAGGATAGGAGAAAATATTTCACCAGAGGGTCTTCCCAGAAGAGGGGAAACAAATCTGAGACGAGATGGGGAAGACTCTAGAACAGAGAAGCTTATACTTCTGTTGATCTCACAGACAATTGCATATGAAGGCTTTAATGCAAATCTTGTGGAATTCAAATGCAGTTTTGGAGCCCAGGCCAAAAYCACAAGCTTTACATTTGAGAGAAAGGATTTCAGATCTCTGAAATGGCCTCCAACCATTGACTTTAGAAAAACAGTATCAAAACTGCTCTTTTCCAAAAACAAAGCAAATCTGTTTCATTTTCAATCCAACCGCAACCATGTCAAAAACTACAAGAAAGATGGGCCTAAAGACAACAGGGATGAAAAATAGGTACAACTGCTAAAATGGTGTCTAGCACATGAACATGCCCTGAAACTCCACAGACTGAAGGAAAAAATTGTGTGCAACAGACAGAAAGGCAGCCTCATCTGACTGGCCTTTTTTTTCCTACAATTCTCCAGGCTGGAGCTCAGAAATGAAATTCCTCTAAAAAATATAAAGGACGCATTGTGCTTTCTCTCAAAACCAGAATGTCTTCAAAGTGGAACTTGAAAGCAAGATAAATTATGTTGTGAAAAGGCAAAATTTATCAAGAGAAAAGCCGTTTTCCATGGATTATGTTGAACTGTGGGAATAATTTACTGTGTAAAGAAGCCTSGCAATTTAATAGCCAAGAATAATAATTTTTTTGACAGTCGCCTGCTACCTTAGAATTTCCTTTTGAGGAAAAGAATGGAAGTTCCTATTCTCCTTATCATCCTAATCAGAGGAYTGGTAAGAATAAAGAATGAGTAGGGGGGATTTATCTGATACTATTTCAAACTCTCATTGCAGCACAGAGAGGCAATGGCACATGAAATCACTGATTCCTGGAGCACATGAATGACTCACAAAATAAAGTGATTCACTGTTATTGTGCTGGGATGCCAGAAGAGACTGCAGAATATGAAATGSCTTTGGAATGGATTTTAAGAAAAGCTCATGCAATTTACTTAGGTAACCTCCCAGACCATCTTAGTCAAAAAGCAGACAGAGATGTCTCTTCAYAAGAGCATGGAAGCATTTTCTGTTCATATTACCAGTACATATGAAAGAGTATAGAAAGTAAAGATTAAAAGTTGCACTTCTCCCTATCTAGGTGTGAGATGCAAGAGAAGTTATTCCTGGTTAGGAACTGATGATAAAATAACTATGTAAAGACCAGTAAAAAATAGGCCCTGGGACAAACCTAGAGCCTTTTGCTTTTCTATCCTGTTAATGCTGAGACAYTCTGTCAAGGGCATCACAACTGAGGCAAATAATTATTTTCTGCAGACTGAACCCAGTCTAAGGGCTAAATATACCTTTGGGCCGCTGAAAAGTCTTTCAGTGGAATTTTGACTTCTACCCCAAAGATGGATGTTGGAATTTACCTCCTGTTAACAAAGAATCAACCTCAAGGTTTTCTGTTGCAAATATTTTGAAGTTAAGAAACACCCTTTGTTCAGGATACATAAACATTGGAAATAAACAAGACTGCCTTAAAGACATGTTTAACTATTCTGAAGTACAGTAGTCTCCAGAAGGKTATCACAGCAGGAATCACAACCACACACCTTTGTTTCAAAGCTGTGACTGCTGTTCTTGTTCACTTTTTGATTTGGTCTCAGCAGTCATTAGCAAATCAGCAGCCAAATGAAACTAAAACAGARTAATTCCCAAAGAACTGGTAGTGGCAGGCAAGATGAAAAGGTGATATTGATCCATACAGATACWATTAACCACAGCTGACTTGGCCAGGGTTTCACAAGAAAAACAGCAAGCAAAGCCTTCAATGATCTTATTTCACACATGTACAAAGTAKGACAAAGAGGACCAATATAGGAATGTAATGCATATGCATACTTTACACTTGGACCAGTGCTACAAGGTTGATTGATTTATTACAGACACGGGTTGTTTGAATGGACAACAACCCAAAAYCTTGACTGAGAACTTGCAAAGTAATGTGGCAGCATAGGAAATTTTAAAACAGAGTAATTCCACTTGCATATTAATGAAATATTTTAATACTGTAATTTCAYTAAATATAGCAGTTGCCATACCTTGGCCTTCACTATAATCTTCATGCACTCTATCCTCTGTTTAAAGAAAAAAAAATGAGTAGGAAAATTAATGTAATTTTAAGACAATAAAGACACACAAACAATACAATACAGTGTCAAGATTATTCACACCAAAAAAAAAGCATTCAAAACTATAGTAGTTCATACTGTAATAAAGTTAGTAAGAGTGCAAAAGTGAAGATTTCTAAAAAACCCTATGGAAAAAAAACCCACTGATTTTCTGGCATCAAAAGATAGCCTGATGATATTGCTTTATCTTTTTTAAGTCGTTCTTATATACTTCATGAAACCATCTAAAAATCACCTGTAATTCGAAATCTAAATATTTCTAAATCATTTCTATATACAGYTAACTTCTACAGTGTAATTTTGGCATCTACTTACTTGTTATGGCTTACTTGCTTTTATTAGAAATACTACTTTCTTCTTGACATCACACTAACTTCAACATCTCTGGCATATTTGAATTCCATTTTATCCACAGAAACACTTCTATACAATTTAAAATACCAATATCCATTCTCCTGGAAATTCAATCCTTTAAAATATTATTCTGTCCATTTGTAATTCTCTTTTACAGAGAAGCAGTACTCATGTAGGTCTTAGCATCATTTCCTTAGAAAGTTATTATGTCTRCATTTCCAATTTTGATTCTGAAAACACACTACCTAGGAGCTCCAAAGTTGGGTGTTGTGTGTTTTTGTGGTTTGATTTGTTTGTTGCTTGTTTTGGGTTTTTTTTTGTGCATATGATTGTCTTCGTTTGGGGTGAAAATTCAATGAACCTTCAATAAATGAAAGAAGATTTTGGACTGTACCTGTGTAATGTTCCATGGCATCTTCTGGCATTACCTCAGGGTCACCTTAAATAGAAATATTTAATATTTTACATWCCAGTTGAATTTTCATGCGACAGCTAAATAACACAAGAGAACTTTAAAAGGTCACATATTTAGCTCAAAAATAACAGAAATAATCATCCTAACTAAATACCACAGTGTTTTATTTGAAAGTAACAGTTGAATTATAAGACATATCCAGGAACGACACCATAATACAAACAGTACAGTAAGTTTATGTATATTTGTATTTTAAGTTTATGTATATTTGTATTTAGGCTTAAAGTTAGCAATACAAGTAGATGCTAGATAGTCAATCCATTGATCAGACTGGGAAACTCCTTACAGAACAAAATATTTATGTATTTGTAGACGGGATTCACGGAATGTTATGCTCACAAATGTAATAGTAGTGACTTAAAAATTAGGCTTACTTGAAACTATGTAAAAACRGTTTGAAAATAAAACCATGATGAAACAATATGACACATTACTTTGWATCACATTTTAAAAGGTGTGATTATATTATCATTTGAAGCAATTGAAATCTACAAACCTGGAGTGTCTGAATCACTTACTCTCTCTTCCAAATCTGCAACATACTCATCTAAAGCTGTAAATTAAATATAAACAAATAAATATATTGAAATTTAAAACATGAAATATGTTTAATATTTAATTGTTTTAACTTATATCCATAATGAATCWATCAATGGCTAAATGTAGCTCCTTAGCTGCAAGCTGATAAATTAAAACTTTATAAATTGACACTTGCAATTTGACACATGGCAACCTAGTGCAAGGTGTTGTGCCACTCTCTCTTCCAGCCTTCTACTATACTCCATAGGGAAAGCTAGAGCAACGAAAGCCATTGGTCTCCATCAAGATGTTTTAACAATTTTTTTAATAGGAATATAAATTGCAAATGTYCTCTATCTTCAAGGTTATAAAGCAGCCTCTTTACTAATGTGCAGGAGGCTCACTTGGTGATGGATCCATAGAAGACAAGATACGAATGAGAAATTGACCTTGCAAAATACGTACTTCACTTCTGGCATCTCAGATTTAGAGGAATTTACTTGCTTTCACTAGCTAAATTTGCTAAAATTTAGCTAAATTTGGATTATTTTCTTCTATAACTACAATTCATTTCAATGTTGTTAATATACTCACTATGACACATCTAAGAAAACACAGTTCTGAAGGTAAAGTAACTTATCCTTTTACTTTGGAAGTATAATAATCTCCCTCATAGTTTGGAATAAACAGTTTTAGCTGYAACAAACAAATAAAACTATTCTTCTGTCACACTTGACATCAAACACAACTGCAAAGTCTAGAGCTAACACTGAGTCAAACCTAAGAAGCCTAGTCCAAACATAAATCAATGTCTAATGTAAATGCAAGAGACTGRCCATCCTATAAATAAACATTGTTAGAATCCTGAAGAAAATACTTATCAGACAGTAGGGAAACTGCAATATTCACTTAATGCTTCTACATAATAGAAGAGATGAGCTAATGTCATTGTACGTGATACCAAGCATAACATGAAGATGACTCTAAGGTAATTGGATTAGTCCAAGCCAAATTTCAAAAAGCTTTCAAGATGCATTAAAGTGTGCAGAGAGACAGAACAAGGATAGTTCAGAATTACGCCCTTAGTGTTGACTCACTCTCTGATAGTCAGCCACAAAGAAACAGTCCTGAAGGAAAGGTACAAAAAACTGGATGTTCCTAATGCCAAGAAAAATAGTCTAGAAGAACCTTAGTATTACAGATTGTAAGAAGATAATATAAGCAATAAATCTCATGTATAGCCACAGATTACTTGCCTACTCAGTTCCCAATCATACACAACAGCCAGAAACACACAGTAAATGAAATGTTTTTGCACCAATGAAAAGCAAAGTGTCCATACCTGTCACCTGTTATCTGTAATAAAGTTTTCAATAGCAATTATGATACAGTCATCCCAAAGTAAAATTCTCCAGGACAATAACAACTACATATCAGGAAGAAAGAAACCGARTTCAAAATTATATATTCCTACAGCTGTCTAACATTTTCTGTTTTTCTTTCTCATATAATTTGTTACAATGAGGCAAAAAACCAATATTACTGAGTATGGAAAAACAAAATGATACCTGGAATTTCATATGGTTCAGACTCCACTGCTTCAACATCATCTGCCACAGGATCAGCATCTGAGAAACCAAAATGTTTGCAAAATTTTAAARTTTTTAAATCAATGAACAATACCACAAACCCTCTAATATATGTTATGTAAGAACAGAGTTATATTTCTAAGCTGAAATTCTAAGCAAATTTTCCCTAATGGCAGCAWGATACGTATATAGAYTCAAAAAARGGGAAAARTTTATAAACAATATTAAGAATGTGTATATATGAAAAAGCTCTATACACATTTCCTCAAAATAAGACTCTCCACAGAAATTTCTGAATTAATTGRAGGAAAGGAGAATAGTTTCACTTTGCCTTCTTAATTGAAAAGATTTAAAGTAAATGGAATTTGAATTTCTCCTCCAGTCTMCTACCGTGACTTGCACTGTGGGTGAATAAGAGAGATACAGAAACAAGGAGGTATAATAGACCCAGACTGAAGAACTACTTYGGTTATGATGAAAGAATCTCAGTGCACTTCCAGCAATCAAAAGCTTTAGATGACATCCATCACATGTTTTTTTTTTCAAAAAGTTTCAAGAGGTACTAAAGAGAAAGGTAAAATTTTCAGTAGAACAAATAAAAAATATTCAGAAAAATTTCCCCCTAGCAGATTTAGATCATATGATTCTGYTTTAATATTTTGGCTAGACTTTTTATCATCCAGTCAATGCCCCAAGGTGAAATTATACAAGCATTTTCTTTATATSATGACTTCATCTCCTCAGGACTTACATATAATTAATGCATAACATTCTCTTAGGGAGCCGTATTTGAATGAAAGAAGAACGAGAATAAAGGATAGAYAATACCATGTTACTAAACTTTACAATTTCATTTAATAAACCWAAAAGTCCAGAAACRGAYTCCRTACAGGTATTACTGATRGGAGATGAACAGATTGAGAGCAGCCATGCCAAGAAGCATTTGGCAGTGCTGGTAGATGAAGCTGGACGTGGTACGCCTCTCCAGAGGTGAGAAAAGGTTGAGAACTGGGCTCAGCCTGGGGAACAAAATGCTCTAGGGTCACCTAACTGCAGCCTTTCAGTATCRTAAGGGGACTACTAAGGAGCTGAAGAGGGACTTTTTACAAGGATRTGCAGTGATAGGGCAAAGGGTTTTGGCTTTAAACTGAAAGGGGGCAGGTTAAGACTGGATATAAAGAAAAAGTTCTTTATTGTGAGGGTGGTGAGGCACTGGAACAGGCTGCCTAGAGAAGCTGTGGATGCCTCATTCCTGGAAGTGTCCAAGGCCAAGGCTGGACGGGGCTTTGAGTAACCTGGTCCTAGTGAAAGGCGCCCTTCATGGCAGAAGGGTTGGAACTAGGTAATCTTTAAAGCCCCTTTCAACCCAAACCATTCTATAGGATTACATTCATCCCCATATTGGGAAGAGATATGCATATTTGGAGACCAGATCAATTTTGTTGAAAGCCAATATAGTAGTAATTAATAACGTATGGCTATCTAGATTCCAAAACACGTAGCCTTAAAATATCCCATTTTGACTTAAAATACAGTTATTTTCTAAATAATGCTGTAGTTGACACTCCCTAAGGCTCTGCTGTGAGTAGAAATTACAAGTCCAGGTATTAATGAGATTTATTTTTATTTGTAAATTTTTTAAATTTATTTTTAAATGTATTTAGTCATTTCAGATACCTTTCTGAACTGAGTCTGGTGYCTCATATGCTTCTGGGACTTCATTCTCAAATTCTCTGAGCATGTCATCTGTTGCAGGAGCCTCAAAAGTTTCTCCATGTATTTCTTCCTTTACTTGCCACTGGTCACTTACACTTTGATCTACATCTTCATGAGTTTCTCCTAATCAATAATGCAGATTGTTAGTGAATAATTTTTCTTTGGTATATTCTATTACCAGCAAATATTCAGTCTTCAGTACACCCTTCGTGTTTTTCAACTAGTCTCTAAAGGKAATGGGGAGTGACAGATGACTTCCCAACACAGTCCAGAATTATAAACCCAACTTGTCAAGACTTTCACTCACAGTAAAGGCCATCTCTGCTTTATCCATTCTTGCCCTCTACACAGTATTTTGAGGAAGATTTTGTTAAAGCACTGATTTGAGCTATTGCTGCCAAACAAGTCTGGATAAGAAGACACAATTTTAGGATTTGGTGACGGAACATCTTGAATTTTCTTGAAAATGACAAATGAGCKGACTTGAATGTTTTGTGCAGGCAAAAGTACTTTAGGTGCATACCAAAACCAGACTCTGAAATTCATCTAGCCTGTGGCAGTATTTATAAACTCTTCAGTGATTTCTAAGTGTTAATGCATTACCAGGCTGGGAATGGAGAGCTTCGTGAAGAACAGACTGAATTTCCTCTTCCAATTCTACATCATCAGTCTTGTGCTCTAAAAGGATTATAAATTGCAGTGAAGGTAAGTGCAAAAGGAAAAATATAAACATTAACTCAAGGCTTGCAGCTTTTAGTAGGCGCTATAACGTTGTTAATCCCTTTCACAAAGCTCCCTAGAGACTGACATGGTGAACCCCTGCAACTCACACAATTAGAAAACCAATTTTGTCTTGCTTACTCTCCAATACAGAAAGTATTGCATCAGTCACATCAGATTCATCCATCTGAAGATGAAATGGAAGAATTTATCTACACTGCATTTTTTGCACATATATTTTTTCCAGCAGTAGTAACAACTTCAGGTAACAATTCACACCAAGAACTCTAAGTAATTAATTTACTATCAATTAATTTACTATTTAGGCAGCAGCACTAGCATTTCRTATTTGAAAACAAAATGTGAATTGCAGAAGGAGGGTCTTGTGGACTTCAKAAACAGGGAAAATAGATACTAACATTACAATATCACTGTTTCATTCCATTACACATTGCCAGGAGATACCACAAACTGGTTTCATGGACAAGTAATTGTCATCTAACACACCAGCCAGGACATAATAGAAATTTGTAGGAAGTGTTGTCTTCATATAAATGTCCTGAAATTTACATTGAGAAACCCTACTATGACACATCTGACAAAAAATTTCTAAACCAGGTAAGAGCTGTATTTTAAAATAAGGATTCAAAATGGTATCAGTAATGAAAAATGATCCCACCAAAACAAAAACCACACACAGAAAAGAACAACAAACCAGGAAACCAAATCTTAACTTGATGTATTTTATAAATGATAACCTAAGAAAAGTAATGAAAGTCTTTTAAAACAAAATTTATATTCCATAGATTCCACTGGCCATATGCTCCATATTTGTCAGTTTATGTATTAGGTTCACAAAACCATCCTTACCACACAGGATAAGCCCCTTAAATAAACAGGAAAACACATGTTCTCTCTGAATAACACTAAAATGCAAATTACACACRTAAGTATGACATGTAAAACATATTTTCCTGAATCCCTCTTAACTCTAACACATTGTACTAGCAGTATAGGGCTTTAAAAATGTTTATTTTTTTTTAAATAAAAAAATTTTATTGAGGAGCCCATTTATTGTATTTATTATATATTAGTGGTTCTAGTGGAAAAGCGAGTACTTTATTAAGCTGGTTGTTGAGGGGGTTTTGTTTGTTTTTTAAGATGAGGAATCTGCTGTTATTCTAGTTGGATATACAGTTGATAATGTATCTAAACCACAACTGTACATCATCAGAAAATTATTCTGATGTGATACAGCTACAAGGAAAACTATGAGAGCTGAAAAGAGCATCTCCTATACAGTAAAATTTTACACTTTTCATGGTCAGTGATTCATACAAAATTATAAACGGTGATTCCTGTTAAATAAACTTTAGTAGATAAAGCAACACAAAATGTATAAAAGAATTTGCATGAAATGACAGTTATAAATCAAATGAAGCATCATGTTTTTTGTTTTGCCTATGATTCACAAAAGGTCTTACCTGATTCGACATAGGACTTCTCAGCAGGCTGGACAGTCTCCTCAGATTCTGGTGATGTTGGCTGTGCTGGGACAGATCTTTCTTTAAGGCCTGCATTTTTCAGTTATATAGTTAACTTTATGCCCTTTTTGAACTGATTCATTTATAAATCAAGAAAGTTCKTTCAATTAAATTAACTGATGTTACACTCTCCAAAAATGCATTCAATCACAATTACAGGGCTGTCATAATATACAATGATATATACAAAGACTAAAGCATATTCAGATAGTAAACAAAGATGTTTGAAAGACAAACGTACAATAAGGAGGAAAAAAGGACAGAAATTTCAGCACTTGCCTTATTTTCAAAGTAAATGAACAAATGACTATGGTATTCTCAACATCTATTCAGTTTCCAGTAATAAACCAGTAAATTTTCTGTTTTCAATTTGGGCAAAGAGGACTTCAGTTTTATATGTTCTATGAAGAACTAATTTGAAGTTTATGAAAAGCTGCACAGAATGAGAAGARGTATTCTAAATTCATGTTACATTCTTAAAGACCTGATTAAGATTATTTTGTTTTGACAACTAAATGACTATAGAAAAACTATGACTGATGGAATATTGCCAYTAAGATCCCGACTATCTACACCACAGACTTGTCTAGACCAAAACACARTTAAAAGAAAGCAATCAACAAATGCAAGGATCAAACCATGGCAGGAGATAAAGATACAGCTGTGGTAGATCATGTCACATCTTGAGACACCATATGCTCAAGAATGTGTTGGCATTAGACTAACTGTCCTCTCAACTCTTCTTTAGGAAGGTTCAAGCAAGATTTGTACAGGAGGTTCAAACTGGGTATAGGAAAAAACTTWCGCATCCACACCCCCCCCAGCACAAGGACAGTGAAATCAGTGGAAAAGGCTGCACAGAGAGGCTGTTCATTCCCATCCTCAGAGATTTAAAGACCCCATGGATAATGGCCAGAACATCCTGGTCATTCCTCTGAAATGACCCTGTTTCGAGCCRGATGCTGGAATAAGGATCTCCTGAAGTCCCTTCCAAACAGCATTCACCGATAATCCTGCATCCAAGGTCAATTAAGATAAGACTACCTTCTCAACACACATACACACACTGCCCAGAGCAAACTAGTTTTTCAACAGCTGTATAAATGGAAATCAATAGACAAGACAGTACTTAAGAAATCAGAGGCTAAACTATAATTAACACTCCTGTAGTACTAGCAATCTAGTAAAAGCAACTTTTAAGTAGAATAAATATTACACTTCAAGTAAGTACAATTAAAAAAACAATAATTACCACATTTCTATTGGAGTCAAATGTATATCAATACAAATTGGACCAGTATGTCTCAAACAAAATTTGTGCAGACTAGAAAGATGTGATTATTTTATGMATTGTGGGAGAAACATGTAATAGAATTAAGTCTATCTTTTTAAATTATTCAAATTTAGAATTTGCTAATTATTCAATTTTTAGAATAGCTAATTAGAAGCTAGAAAAAAAAGCCAAATTTACACCTTTTTTTTGCCAATTTTCTTCTGTCATTAAAAAACCCACTTACCTAGAATATTAAAAAATATTACTAAAACATTCATCTTTTGCTGCAGGAATATTAATGGGTAAAAGAGTAAGAAGTTATTTCCTTCTATGATCATCTTAGGATGGAGACAAAACTAGACAGTCATATTAGCCACTCTCTCACACTTTCGAATCCATAAGCATGGAAACAGCCACCTTGCTTTCACAAACTCAGTTCAGTTMCCCCACACATACACAGCTTTAAATAAGTCTTCATATCTTTGCCAACTCACATGTCTAGTTCTAGACAACCATTTACTCTGCTTCATGAACAATAGATGAACTCAAAGCATTTCAACAGACAGACAGTATTTCACACCCAACAAGCACTACTATGGGTATTTAACAGGAAAGAAGGAACCAGCAAGTGTGTCTTTGTTTCACTTGCACATTTCCCAACTTGACCTTCAAGCTTTTTATACACATCTATYGTGTTAAACACTAACTTCTACTCACTCTTTTCAAGTATGCAATATATTAAATAATTTACTTTTTGTAAGATATTATTTTCTCTCTTCTGTTYATTAAAATTAAGTTGCACTTATCTTTTATTTGTCTGGCATGTTTTCTGAGCTTGTTTGGTAACTTGCTGCATTATGTTTAATGACAATAATACTTCATTGATATATACAACAACACAACAGATCTCTGGGGCAAAAATACTTTATTTTGTGGCTATCTGTATAGCCTGGAGTGCTGCTCAAATAAAATTTTCTTTGGAAAGGAAAAAAATTAAAACAACCCAACTTTTTCATAACCAGATAAACTTTGGGTGATAGATACAATAATAGGTAAATCAGAAAAGCAATTCACTTCAAATTTCACTGCCACACAGTTATAAGTTCTGTCACATTACGGGGGAAAATAAAAAGTGTTGCGCACTGTACCACTGTGCCACCACCCTTGAGAAGTGTGATTTGAATGCTCCTTTGGTCAAATATTCATTTTAACACTTACCAGGGCAAAGCTGAATAAATACATCTATCATCACCAAAACCTAACAGAGAATGCTCATTATGCAAGTGCATTTATAAGATCTTAATTTTCTCATATATTTTGCTAAGCACTGTAATGTTCACAACGCACATAATTTCCCTCCCTCTTCATGCATTTATAAATATTTAGAAAATACTTCAGTATATYATCTCTGTTAATTATCACAGCTAGATCTTAAGCTGTACTGTTTTCTACAGCTTTAATTTGAACTATTTTTCATAACTATGTGAACTTTTCATTAAAAAAAAATTTTAAAAATCAGACCATCCTTAACCTTATCACATCTTATAACTCCAGRGATCAAAGCATTTTGCAGACACGTGTATGGAACAGCTGAGATAACTATATTGCCAACTGTCATATACCAAATTCAAGCAAAATCACTAGCAGAATTAACCTTCAGAACTTCAATCTTACATTACCATCCACATGCATATATATTCTTATTCTCAATTTCACTCTTTAGTTTTGTTTGCTTTTAACTAATGCTGCAGTATATCAAAATTAAATCTTAAACTTCCACTTTAAATTTTGTTCTGAATCCTGTGTAACTCTATAGTGCAATTGCTTGCAATACACTTRCTCTCAAATTTCTTCAGAAAATATTAATTTCTAAATAAACTTGAAAGCAACCATAAATTCAATGCTATTCTGAAATCTATCTAATATCTTTGCAGAAGTGTTTTGCAACTTCATGTATTCTAATGAGACTGCTGGATAAATCCTTCCTTGATGCCAAAAATACAGAAGCTGCAAGAGCAAACTAACACAAGATCTTGCTTATAGAAGCATCACACACTTGAAAAGTGTTGAGGAAAATAATAGTTGCAAAAATACACAAGCTGTTCTTTAAACAAGTTCAACCAGAACAGAGCACTAGTAGCATATCACATCTTAAATGTAATTGCAATACCATACTTATCAATGGTGAAATAGGTGGCCTAATTTTCAGGAGTATTCATTACCAAAAAGTTGGCRAACTCTGGAAAAAATCAGGACTCAGTTAAATAAAAAGTGATAATGAATCAAGTTTTCCAACCCAAATATATCTAAATAAAATAATTAAATAAATAGGGAATGGAAGAAAAGCAGAAACATATTGTCATGGGATTAACAGACAAAAATCTTGGAACATTTTGGTTGAGTATACCCTGGAGTCTCATGAACAAGTGCAACACTCAAGTTGGTTTGACTATTTGGGTATAAAATWGTTTTCTCAGGAAAAGAAATATAGTTTCCTTAGGGAAAAAGTTTGGTAAGGAATAAGTTACATTAATTTGCTTAGTTCTTATGACACTACAGTCCATTAATGCTCTTCTTGGTTGTTTCTGTGAAATAAAAAGATTTTATATGTGAGTTTCCACGACATGTGTCCAGATAAGCCTGTTAATATTGCTTTTAAACTYACATTTCATATAGAACATTAGACTTTCATCCCACATCAAGCAAATACAAGTAAACAAGGAAGGGGGGAAGAAAAGCCATCAAAAAAACATAAACCCATATTTAGAGCAGGTTTGAAGTAACTGGCATCAATTTGACATTTGAATGTTTTCAATACATATTGATAGCCAGGCACATTAAGATATGTACATACTYGAGTTTCAGAGCAGATGTTTCTGCTTTGTGTTTACAATACCAGTACACACTGAACAGCTTTTTTAAAAAATATTATATATAGCCTTTGTTCACACTTATTCCCAGAAAAYATTATTTTCTCATTGCCACATTTACCACATTTATATAAATATGCAGAATTTCACATTCTTGAGGTCTGTTCCTCATTAGCAGAACAGGAATTCTGTTTATTTCTTTTCTTTCTTGTCTTCTTTGGATTGATTTTTAACTATCTTTTTTGTTTCTTTGTCTTTTCCCACCTGAACAGTGCCATCCTTTTCACTGGCTGACTTTTTTGTCGTCTCCTTGGATTTTGCACTTCTGTCTAGGSCTTTTTCCTTTCCTCTGTCTCTTTTTGCCTTCTCAGAATCTTTTTTTAATTTATTAGTATCACCAGCTTTCTTGTCCTTTCGATCAGTAGCATCTTTTCCTTTCCTGGTTTTCTTTCTTTCTTCTTCAATTTCCTCCTTCTTGGATTCATGYTTCTCCCTTAATTTCTTGAGTGATTCTTTCATAGCTTCTTTTACTTTTTATTTTTTCATTTAAAAAAGAGGAAATGTTCAATAAGAGAAYCACTCTTAGGCCACAAAACATCTTATGAACAGCCATGTAAAAGCTTTCATCAAATTATTATTTAACRTTTGTTAGATTTAAACTTGTAAAATTAACTTCTAAGCTTTAAGCAATTGAAACAAATTAGTTTTGACTTTTAGCAACATCTCACACCATGCAGCCAGCAAATAACCTTGGCTTATACYGCAGCTGCATCCAAATGAAGCATTAATCTAGAGTAAACCATGCCTCTATTATCTTACTGCTAACTTCTGCAGCATGCTAAAACCACTTTTGCCTATGAGTGTGAAAATCCAATAATTTTAAACCTTTGACAACAGCATTAACAGTTTGAGCTATAGTTAAAGCATTATAACACAAATTTATAACAATTTTTTATTGATATTGCTACCTCATATTAAGTAAAGATTAAAATAAGATAACTGAAGTACATATTCAGAAATATAATTTAGAAGAAATGGCAGTGTCCTGGTGAATTAAATCAACTTCAAAAATGTTAACTGGGTTTGACTGAAGTCAGTGAAATCAAATCAACAATTTTAAATGGGTTCTTACAACTTAGCTTTTCAGTTATCAGCAACACTTWTTTGTTTTACTTTTGGAAATGTGTCTCTTGTGCTTCTTTTCTCTATTTCAATTCACTTTTGGCTGTGACAGAGTATCCAGATAATATGTCATAAGAAAAGTCAGAACAGACTCCTTGAAATTTATGTTCAATATGTTTAATGTTAAAAAAAAATGTTCAATATTTGCATCAATTTTGCTGCACTTTTGAAAATATTTGTCAGCAGAATTCTCCAGAATAAGGAATTTTTAATTTAGAGATTTTTCCATGAAATCTGTATGCAATATTTGCATTTAATTTTAAAATAAATACTCCCCCATAATTAGAAAAGTGATAATGACTTTAATAYACAAACAGCTCTATTTTTATTCAGACTTTTGAGAGAAACTGCWGTCTGTTCATGCAAAAATCAAGTCTGCTTTTAGCCACTGTGTAACTTTTCGGTGAACAATTCAATTACATAGATCAGTCTTAAAGGAATGACATCATATTTCCTTCCAAATGGCTTTTGACATAACACATTTGAAATACAACATGCCATTTCTTTATTCTCATACCAAACATTGAAAAATAATATAAAACTCAGGAATTAATTGCTAAGTGACATTTATTACATTCTTGGAAGTATGTGGTTTGCAACCAAGTTACACTAAGCGCAACAGAGAACAAATGCTAAAAATTTCAACTTGATGCAAGATGCTGAGAAAAGCCACATTCAAAWGAGCAGAGCTTTCCTTAGCAAATACACTTTTTTCTCTTATGAAGGTTTGTATGGTGAATAGCATGTATTTTTCATATACTGCTAGGAACAACACCTTGAAGTCTATGGGTCTTTAATRCAACATAGACTGTGCTGTTTACATAGCCTCTGCTGCCTGGAGATCACTGAGCAGATATAAAAAGCTAAGCACCTAAAGTACATCTGATACTTTGGTTTTTGCTGTGGCTAATTACCTTTTTTTGTTTGTCTTCAACACATTTAGGCCATTATGACCTGTTCATACTGCAATGTAATTATAAATAAATATATGGCATAAATTGGTTGCARGCTATCCTACATTAAGCTTTTGGAAAATGCTGCAATCAATCCTGCAAATAATATTAAAGGAGGTGTTGTTGAACTTTGCCTAAATTTCTCCTCCCATGGGAAAAAAAAAATAGATGAAACTATTAAAGTATAGCCTTCGAAGCATTAAGGCATTCAAGTCCAATTACAACATAGTAATAGTATCATGAATCCATGGAAGATAACTAAAAGAGGATTTCAGCAAAATCTTACTTAAAGACATGCAGAAATTGAGTTRTCATAAACTACTTACAATCCAAACAAGACATCTGTGGTAAAAACATCCACACAAAATATAATCTCTARTWAGGAAAGCACTCATATTGCCACTARATTACAATCAGTAGTAAAAACAACCCGAGAAACTGCGAGAACAGTAGTTTGCTGCACCATTAGACAATATTTAGCCAATATAGCTGGTATTAGTAACCATTACTACAACCCACAGCTGGTATTTGTAATGCGCATGCATTTCATACATCATTATCTGCATAAAGTTCTGCATGAAAAAGAACATTAAAAATACCTTTGAGTTTASTTTTTTTCTTGGCTAGCCCTCCTGGCTCCTCACCTAATTTGTTGCAAAAYGGAAATAGGTTATGAACATATTTGACATGAAATTTCCCATGTGCCATTTATGTAAAAAGTTCACTGCAATGCTATGGAAAAATACAAAATATAACTCACTAAGAAGAAAGCAACTTCAGTTGCAGGACCATCACAAGCACTGATATGAAAGACTAACAAATCAARGAAAAGTACCACATTAGATGATGATACTTGTAAAGCTTCTTAAGCAGGAGCTTGCTCAGTTCTCTCCAGACAAGTGCTGCTACGTAATGATGACCAACACCCCTCTGACTTCTCTATGAAGTATTTGTCAGTTCCCTCTTAAATGCACTAATTCATGTTTCCATAAAATTTTATAAGCATTTTATAAAGATATTAAAAGTCAAAAGATCTTCAAATACATAGGTATTGTCAATATATAAATTGACTGTTTTCTTACAATAAATTACAATGCATATTTCTTTATTGAAAAGAAAATAAATGTTTTGGCAAAGGTATTGCTCAGATCCAAAAAACAGTTGCCATTTCATTTCAGTTAAAATATTTACTGCATTTCTTCAGGCTAATTAGGACTGCTAGGATTTTTCTTTAAAAAAATAAAGCTCATTCTCCAAAATCAGGTGCTGTCTTCTCTCCCCATTGTAGCTAAAAAACTGAGGGCATTTAGCATCTTGATTGTGCTTTACACCTAGTACCACAAGAGGCATAAAGGCAAAAGCCTTTCCAAAAATATAAATAATAAATTCCTTCATGTCTTTAATACTATGAAAAGAGACTGGATTATCACTATCATAATGCTGTGGATTAAAATTTAAATCCCACAAACACAGCAATTTTAACTACAAAAATCATGTAGGTATTACCTAAAAGCCAACTAGAAAGTAAAGAAAAGTTGGAAAGACAAAATAAACATGAATTTTAAAACTTGTACATAATCTTATTAAATGAGAAGAGATATTCCCATGTCTCACCATTAGATTTCTTATTCAGACATACGAAACACCTACACTGAACACCTGCAGCTTGAACTTAGGTTGCCATTACCCAAACTATGTCATTACATATCAACACTTATTCTGAAAAAACAAACAGTACTCTGACAGTCTATATTAAAAAAATAAAATCATAAATTTAAAGAAGGCAGCCATTAAAGTCATTGTAGTAATTTTGCATCTAATTTCTACACTACGCACTTTCAAAATACCAAGCATTGGCATTATGGCCAAAATTGCTTTCAAGTGGGTTAGCCAAGTAAAAATACAGTTTTTACATTAATTTCGTTACGAACTCCTACCTGGGATATGAATCTTTTCAAACTCTTCCTCATAGATTACTGCCATTGCTGAAGTCCAGAACTCTAACTTGACTAAAATCATACAGTCTTAGTATTTCTAAGCAGTGCATGGAAGAGTAAGTTATAATTTTTTTCATATAAAAGGAAAAATAACCTCCAACTTTGTTTTGCTAAAACATCAATGGAAATAGAAACAATAAAAGATACAAAGCTACACACAGCTATATTCAAATTTCCATCTCCTTCCCTGTTTTCATATTAAAATTAAACATTATTGGATATTTTACGATACTCTTAAAAGCATGTGTTGACAAGGAAAACTAAAATCAGGATCAGTATACACAAAAATKATCTTAAAGATATTTCAGATTATTTAAAAAAAAATATATATGCGCTATGTTGAAAGATAACAGTACCCTGATTACTGTTACTTCGCTTGTTGAATATTTAAGCAGTAATTTTGTTTCAATCTGCTTTTACGTAATGAATAACACTAAGGTTCTCAGCAAATATCAATTCAAGACATAATTACATAAATCATGTAAGGACCTGTTAACAAGAAAAGTACATAAAATAATATATTTTAAGTGTTAGTATTATGCAATAATYACAAGACAGAAATCCTGCTGCATCTTGATTTCCACCTGGACATGAACTCTACMAAGGGAAATCCCTACAGCCCAGGAAAGTCTCATTTGTCAGCCCCAAATTAGCCTGAAGCAAAATAGGTGCATAATATCTTGTTTTCCAAGACAGAAATGTTCTGGACATGTGACAAAATCTGGCATCTAAGTAAATTCTAAGGCAAAGATTTAGGCTCTTACAGTCTGGGAGGCACACAAACTGATATCCAGAATTTTATAAATTTTTTATAGTTGAACTTGTGGGCTCTTACCCAAAGATCCAATTCAAGTGGCTTCACATTTGTTTTGAGCTTGTTTTAAAGTTCCTTCTTTTTTTCCATTCAATCYCCCATTATAAATGCCCAATGTGGGCAATAAGAGAAAAAATATACAATTTATAACTGTAAATGTGAGTATAATGAAATGGCAGAAATGGCTACTATTGGATTCAATTAAAAGGTTGAGTTCAAAGTTAATATAGATGAATAGGTTTACAATATGTTCCAAATAACTGCTTTAAATAGTCATTCTAAAAATTAAATATTCTCGTCAAAGTGGCTATTTTCCCATAATGCTTAAAGGTACTCAACTTGCTATCTTAACTGATTCTTTGAAGCTAAGGAATATTACAAAGCATTCTTACCGTGCAACAAAGTCCAATAATTTCCTCTATTTTTCCCCATAAAAACTTTTAAGAACATTCTCCACAAACAACTCCCAAATGAGAGTACAGATGTAGAATTTAAGCATCAAAAGAAAAATATATCAAGACTATTTTTATTCAGAAAGATAAGCACTGCAAATAAAAAATATTAGGTAAAACACAATAGGTTTTGAGCAGTTTCCCAGATGCTGACAGATATCATCATATTTAACAATATACTGAGCAAACTGGCAAATATTTAATGTATTTCATGCTGCTGTGACATCATTATGATAGCTGTAGTAGTATATTCCCTTAGGAATCCCAAAAACTTTAATAACTGCTAGACAAAAGGCTTTGCCATGGGAAAAAATTCCTGTAAGTCAATTTCTCCACAACATCTACCTGCATAAATGTTTTTAACCTGCAGCACCATGAAATAAATGCAATCTAATTAGGGCAGCTTATCCACTTAGATGTGAAAAAGGGAGAGGCTCCTTTGTATTTGCGGTGGAAAGCACATGGGCCAGGTTAGCACTAAGCAGAAGACAGACAGCACTTGCTACCCTTCTGCAATATGTGCAAAGCCTGGACAACAGAATATAAAGTGTCAAGATTTAAAAATTAGGTCCCGTGTTCAGACTCTTGCTTTAATTTATGATGTTCCATCAAGAACCTCCTTAACCACAGTGAAAATTAGTAAAAGATGTTAAAATTGTAGTACTAAAAGAGGAAATAAAAATCTCTAAGCCAAAATTGTTATTAACATTTTTTCTCTCCTTTTTATTTTCCTTCTCCAGAAGAACCGCAAGTCAGAAAAATTTATGATTATTTGCATATCCCCCTGCACATAATTATTACTATGATTGTGCATTTATAACATGACATAYTAGATACATAAGGTTCATCTGTTAAACAAAATTAGTTTACTGGCAGAAAGCTAGCATCCACTTACCTTAAACTGAGCTTAGAGAACTTGTCTTACCAAARCCTGTAGCTTCTCCCAAGTGCAGGAGTTTTAATTCGTACAAGTTTAAACCCTCCCCCAAACAACAAAACACCAAACTTCAATACATTCTCCACACGTTGCTTTAATGTCTTTTGCTTATTTAACTGCCTAGTGCCAGAAGAAAAATCCAGCTCAGATATACATGGTAGAAAGCAGTCTTTTCCTGAAGTCACAGATGCTTAATGCTGCATCCTGTATAAGCAGATACCAGAAACCAACAAGTAAATCTTGCCTTTATTAGCTTCATCTTGAGACATACATTCTAACTGACCATCAGAAAGACAATATTTGATGTATTTCATGCTGCTGTGACATTATGATAGCTGCTACTCTGAGGGAAACTAAACAGGGAATACAGGAACGCATCTCCCCAAAATGACTGACCTGTACACAAAAGCTTTCTCCTCATTGCATTTACGTAACAGCTTTCCCTAGCATTATATTTACAATACAGATGGGCTTTACCTCTCCCATCTGAAGAAATTAAATTAAATTAAATTAAATTAAATTAAAATATTTCTAATGCTTCAACACATTCATCTTCTATACTGCTATCTAAATGCAACCCTCACCAATAACTGTTATGAAAATTTGATCTTTTTCTGTAGCCAGTCAATTGATACCAAATAATAATATGACTTTTTAAGGGGGAAGGGGAGAAATACTGGCAAAAAATTTTTGCAATAAGAATTTCAACAGATATGCAAATAATGTACTCTATTTTCTTCGTTTCAAAGTTATTCTGTAACTTATGAACCTTGAGATTTCTCTCTGCCATATAAAACACTCTTTTACTTTCAAATTAAATACTGCTGAAGGTGGTCACAGAAATCCGGGGTTCAAAGCTTCCAAAAGTTTTCAGCCATTACAGATGTACGGGTACTAAGGGTTTTTCCCTTGGAAATTTATTTTCATTAGTATCACAAGAAAGCAAGCAAAAGCTTTGCTACAAAGATTAATGCAGTATTTTGTTTGAAGACTGGCAATTAAARTATCAAACATTTACCAACAAACGACAAAGAAAATCATCCCACAGATTCCTAAAAATGCTGGACAAACTGGAATTTTAGTCACAGACATTTATTTCTGGAGCTCTGTAAAATTTAATTTATATTAACAATAACGAATAAAAAGGTATCTAATGAAAGCCACATGTCCAATTTAATATAAAATCAGTAAGGTTTCATTCCTTGCTAGGTATAACACCCAGCAAGTTCCTATCACTTAAACAATATATTTTTCACAAAAACAACACTTTGCTACTAATTTTCTCATATTTTAAATTCTCAAACCAGAAACTGCAGGTGAAAGCAGCAGCCTTGTGTTTTAAAATAATTACTCTAAAATAACAGCAGAAGGCCAAGCTCCTATGGTTTTCAACCCACAGTTTAAAAATACTTAAAAAACCATATACTGACTGTATTYTTATAGTCACAACCAATCAAAATAAAAAGTTTGCTTTCAAATTCCWCAATTAATTTCAAACAATTTGTGTGGAATAACAATCAAATTGATATACTGTTCAGTTTTCCTTGCTTATTTGCACATCATATTCAGCTTAACCTTTTTTTTGCTGTTAAAAGCTTTTTTAAAAACAAATGAACAAACAAACAAAAAACCTGCCATGCTGATATAACTGAAGATTCAACTCAATCTTATTAAATCCTCACTAGCCAAGTTCTGCTTGCAATCGTAATCATTAGTAGAATACCRGAAATCCCAACTCCTCTATCACAAACTTTCAGAAAGTTTTGAGAGCTCCACTCACCACAGGTGAGGGTTCAATTGTTAACCCCAGGCAAGACTGAACACTTCTGAGAAGAGGACTATATTCCAGAAACAAAGTACTCTACAAAGCTATTTACCTACCCTACGTCTTTGCACCCACCCCTCAACCCTTCACCCCTTTTTCTCCCCTGACAAATTCTTAATTCCTGCTATAATTGTTTTGGAGCAGAGGTCTACACATGTAATAAAACTAACAAGGACGTTGCATGATATCAAAACACAACTCTGTTGGCCTGCATTTCATCTCCATGGCCCACATTAAACTAATTCATTGTTCATTGATCACCTATCTCAGTGCCTGCAGCTTTCTTGTGGATCAACCTCGATTTCACTTGAAAAATTTCCAGTTTTTCAATTAGTATTTCAACTATTTGGTATTAACTTCATTATACAGAATTCTTATAGCACATGTTTCCCTTCTTTTTGGCCATCTAGTTCCATTACTGAAGCTTCTATAATATGTTATTAATTTATATTGTTATATATGTTATTAATTAATTAATTTAATGTATATTAATAATATAATTCAATGTTCCATGGCAATTTTTTAATTCACACTGAGAGGTATTATTATCCCAGAACAGTGATGAAACTCTTATTTCTAATTCAAATCTTCTTCTAAAATTAAAAGATAAAAAATTCTCATACCAAGCAAAACAACTCAAGCTTACTTATTTTCTACATCTCAGACATTGCAAGTTTCCTGCACTTGCTAAGAAATCACTCAGTAATATTCCAGTAATCTACTAGCACTTTTTTAAATAATGTTTGGAGGTTTATTTATTTTCTTTCCCTTACAAATAATATATTTTGTTTTAAAAACCATTACATTGATATGGTAATTACCGTGATTATATCCTAATCCCCAAATATTTGGAAGAAAATGTGACCAATGCTCTCGCGGCTTTAATTAATTCATAATCTTTGAGCAGCAGTATTAGCCCATCACACCACTCCACTTGCTTAACACTGGCACATTTTTATTACTTTACAAAGATTATATAGTACCCTGCATTGGATGATCTAGAGGACTTTAGTTTTGAAACAGGCATGTTAACTTGCTTTAAAAYTGTCACGCCAAACTGAAAATTCATTTATTTGGAAAGTAAGTTAAAATTTCAGCCTGCAACTACTACTAGTGTTAAAACCTGAGTATCAACGTCATATAGGAAACTAAAAMAAACTTAAGCAAAGCAGGGACTACAATAAACAATTTCATATAATTTTAATAGTCATTTGTTTGAGTACATTATTCATGTTTTAAAAGGATAGCTCAATTTCAGCTTTGATACCTGATACAAACTACAGGACACAATTATAAACTGCCCTTTCTCTACCAGTAACTTCATGACAGCAGACAGAATTCACATACATGGACAGTATTTTTTGAACAACTGTCATAAAACAGTTTCACAAGTTTCAAATTTGCAAAACTATATTAAATACTTCAATATCTCAAGGAATAGAAGACATTAAATTCTAATTTCCAATTAGTCTTTAATATATTCAGTATTACACTAGAAATACATAATCACAGCTTCCCACTTCCACAGAAGGCCCACCTTAAAAACTAAAATTTAGTACAGCCCTTGTGATGTGATTGTCATATTAAAGAAATAACTGAAGACTTAGCTTGAAAATAGACAAATCAGTGGGAATAAACCATATGACAGAGTAGCTTCTGAATACAACAGATGTTAGCTAACTCAGAAATAAATGTTTCTGTAGAAGTTTCAAGCACTTATAAATTACTTGCTTTTCTCTGAACAAGTAAAAAGAACCTGAGATTTCAGTGAATCACAAAATAAATAATTTATTAAAATTATATTTCACAAGAGAATTATCATTGTCATGTCTATATTAAGGATTAACATGTAAATATGTATTTACAAAATGCAGTCATGCTAGAATACTTTATAATCAAGGCTGTTACAAAAAGCTTCAGTTAATGTTTGCTAGACAAATGTTATAGTGTTAACAGTAGAGATTATTACACTTAAGCTTTGTAAGTTTTGTGCACAAAATGCACAAACTGAAGCACACACAGAAACCAACTGCACAACCACAGATACATGTTTTATTGTACATATTTACACACCTGTGCAATACTTGTCATCCTGTCACAAAAATGGAAAAATTATTGAAAGGCTTTCAACTACTGAAACAGCATTGCATGCCTAATTTTAGTTCAATCTTTATAGTGTCCATTTGGAAGGTTACCCTCAATGCCATAAATTCTTGTTATATTAAGACTGATGATTTCATGGATATTTTCGAAAGCCAATCAAATTAGTCTCTCAGTCACTGGTTCTGTAAATCCAAAATAACACAAGTCTTTTTTCCCTGAACCCCTTCATTCTGTGACGTACCATCAACATCATCTGCAGCTTCACTCTCTTCTTCTTCTAGTATTTCAAAAGGAGTCAATACATCATAGAGAAATGAGAGAAAGCCATAAAACCAATCAGAGCTTTCCTCTGCTAAAATATTAAGGACTTCCTCAAGGGAATCAATATTTTCATTACTGCCATCTTTGGTCAGGCCTATACAAGAATAGAGGAAAGAGAGAGAGAGAGAGGGAAGGGGAAAAAAGAGACAGCAGTTAGGTGGAAAGAGGAAACTGTAAAAGGAGGACCTGTGAAAGACATCTCTTGTCACAGACAGAAGTCTTTACAGGAATGCTAACTAGGAAATAGAAGGATGTTAAGAAAGTTGACTCTTTCCAATACAGACTATAATTTGGGCAATAAACATGCAAAACATTATGCCAGAATCTTACTTTAAAAAAAAAGAAAAAGAGAAAAAGGCAGTAGCTTTGCTTTCCCTTTTTCCTAGTCCTAAAACTAAACCCATTTATATTCAAGTTTTTGGCCACAGCATTCACCTTTAGACAACTTTTTATCAGTAATCTTCTACTACTTTAAAATCACTCAATTTGCCTTTTTAGTTTTTAAACCATCATGTCCAAATTTGAAAGTTTGTAACTGATGGCTAAGAATAACATTTTAGGGCAAAGAGTATATAAACAAACTTGTCACAGATACATTCTTAAAGATAACATTCTACCATGCAGAAYTTTGATTTTGCTTAGAAGTGAGGATTCTAATTGCTGGAGGGTGTCATTTTGCAGATTATTTGCTTGTTTGGGTTTTTTAACATGTTTCTCAATAATTTTTTCTATGAAGATATTCTACATGATATACTTSATCCTTGGGAATTATTCCCACACCTGAAGATGCACAGAACACTAGATAAAAATGAACAGATAGCCAATCAAGGGCATAAGTTTTGTTAAATAGAAAATCTAAAGCAGGGTAAAGAGCTAAAGCAGAGATGGCCAKAAGAGCAAAGAAAGAGCTCATCACTGCTAAACTCCCTAGTATTAGAAGTTACTATTTTATCTTACATGACCCATTGATCTAACCGGAATCTGTGAAGCACAAATAAGCCATGGCTAATGCTTTTTGCCCTCTTGTTTTGGGGGTGGTTTTGTTTGTTTTTTGGGTTTTTTTGTTTCGGTTTGTGGTTTGCTTCTTTTTTTTTTTTTTTTTTTTTTTTGTGGGGGGGGGGGTGGTTGTTTTTTTTTTTTTTTTTTTTTTTTTTTTTTTTTTTTTTTTTTTTGGGGGGGGGGGTGGGGTGTTGCTTAGGTTTGGGTTTTTTTAACTTAAATCACTGTTTTACAGCTGTTACTAAATAACATTTCAACTTTTCCATTCTAGGAAAAGGAGAACAGAATGACCAAGCAACAACAAACAATTACTAGTGTGCTTTAAAGCTGCAGAGGGAAGAATTTCCCCCACTTCTAACCAGAACAAAYCTTCATTTGTGTTGAAAGGACAAGCAGAAAAGTGAGCTAAAGGTGAAGACAGATTGTTGAAACATAAAATWAAGTGAACATGTTGCACATGCAGATTACAAAGCAATATTAGATGCAGGTTAATGAAACATTCAAGATAAAGAAGTTCATGGCAGAGACATATAACACATTTCAACATGTTTTCCTTACAGCACATAGTGAAAGTATCAATGATAATTCTGAGGAAACTTCCAAGTCCATGATATTCCACATCCTTGTACCTGGATGTCCAGAACCTCTACTTGAGTGACAGCCATTCTCTTTAACTTTTCACTGGATAGCCCAAAGGTTTAAAAATGACAGATTGATTCCAGGAGGCAATCAAGGTATTATAAATATCCCTCTCCAACTTCTTCCATGGCTTAGTTCTATAAAAATTAAATTTTATAAACAACTTTATGCACAGTAGTCAGTCGTCATTCTGATTAGTTTTCAAAATTTGGATCAAGGTAAATACATAAACTGAAGTAAGGATATTTATTGAAGAATGAAATCTCARTTGGAGAATGGAAATTTGAATCTAAAAATCCTAAAAGTACAATCTAAATTATAAATAAAGAATTATAAATACTTGTGTCATTTTAATCTGTCAGAACCTTGCATAAAATCAAAAAGAAAGAAAACAAACAAACAMAAAAAAAACCCCACCCAGRAAAACACCACACTACTCCCAAAAGACCTCAGGCTTTAGAAGCCATTTCTGTAAGCATATGCAGAATCATATAGATCCCCCTGTTCTCGCACTWAGTCAAGAATAAGACTTTTGGGCAATGACCTTTATGAAATTGAGTACAGCAGCATATTTTCTTTGGAAATACTAGGACACCAAAGGGAACTCGAAGAATGTGTCCTACAGTCTTTGTCAAAAAAAAACACCATACAACAAAACCTTATATCCTTTCTTTACAAAGTTTTGCAAAAACTGTCCAAGATTGAGATAATGGCCTTTGAATTTAACAAAAAATAAAACCCAAGAACAAAACCAAAAAAACCCTCAGACAACACTTCAGCCTGAGTTAAAGAAAAAAAACACAGTATTTCATATGCTTACGTTTTTTTCTAAGAAACAGCACAAAAAAAACCCCAACTAATCAATAGTCTTTCATTCTCATTCACCCCCATAATCAAGAAGAATTGCTTTTCCAAGTAAAAACTGATAAATTCACAAAAGCATCCTAACAAGTGTCTGAAAATATTGACAAAGCCAGAGCTGCCCAAGCAGACATCCATACCCAGCTAAAGCAGGGACTCACATGATACAGTCACTATTTCAAGAGAAGTTTTAACATCACAACTTAAATCCAAGTGAATGAAGCAGTCAAAAGATTTGTCTGTTCAATTGTTACCACAAGCAGTGAGGCAGAGGACCTCCCTATATGCATTTAACAAGACAAAGCCTTTCTTCTCCTGCAAACATTTCTTTTTATGAAAATGAGCACAGGCCAACCTTTAATATTGGAAAGTGATAGAGCATAACCTGAGAAAATAGGGAAGAGCGTGAACCCTATCCTAAACAGCTGAACTGTGCAAAAGCATTCTTTTCACACGTCTTATCTCACTACAGATTTTTTGAATGTGCAATGTCAGAGACTGCGAACTAACTTTTCTACTGTAGGTGAAACAGGGGAAATGTTTTTTAACTTGGATTCTACTGCTTATCACCCTTTGACTGCTGATACACTAGCATGGGGGTTTTCCATTTTTTTGCATAGCTGGACTGTTCTAAACTAAATGCACGAGAACAATAAGGTCATTATTTTCTGTTGTTACAGTTCCAAAACTGCACTAACTACTGCAACCATTTTAGCAGAATGTCCCAGGATATTGCTTGGTAAAAGGGACTGAAGTACAAAAGAAACTGCTTGGCTCCAAAGTAACTATCACAACAGACATTGGTACSCCTATACCATTCTTTGGTAATACCAATAAGGCCACTATTTCTCTGTACTGATCTAAAGCAAGTTCAGATGTACAGCACTGAGAAAAACACTCTTCAAAGTACAATCAGAGTGAAGTGGTCAAAAACTGGGAAGCAAAGTACTGCAAACAGCACTTTGTTTGCAAATGAGCCGAGTACAAAGCCTCTCCTCCCATAAGCAGAAGGAATTCTGTAAACAGAACCTCACAAATATCTATGAAAAAAMCAAAATCTGCAAGATAATGGCAGACTGGCTTCAACAAGTTCACATTTTCATTACAGAWAATTTTTGTATAAATGCTACAATACTCCATTAATACCTGGGATTGGTTGGCTGGAGGGGGTGTAGGTGGTTTGATTTTTTTTTTATTTTTTTGCCTCTCTTACATCGATAGTAGGGGAAGAACAAAATTCTCGCACACCAATTTTAAAATTACCCAAATCCTTTAAGAAAACTTAATTATGAAACCTCCTTTGATTCCAACAAATACAAAGAACAGATCCTATCATACCTTATACAAACAATAAATAAAATAATAGATTTTAATTCTTCCATTTAGGTATGGCCAAATAGTACAGRAAACTATTAAATTATCAGCTACTAAACTATTATTTGAAATACAAAATAAATTCATGCTGATATAACCATTTCTCAAAATTAAATTAAAATATATTTACCATTAATATGAAATTCAATCTTGATATTTGYAGTAAAAACTAAAGGTTATGGAAGTGCACAACATTAAACCACTGTGCATGTCACAACTTCAAAATATAATACTAGTGCTGTAACAGCTGAAGAACAGAAAAGAAAAAAACATATGAATTCCTATCATTAAACATCAGACTGCAGTTACTCATTTTGGGGCAGAGAAACCACTTGCTATTATAGCAGTCTGACCCAGAGAAAAATCCCAGAAAATAATAAGCCTTCAAATACAGCATATGTACTAAAAAAATCCTCACAAGGAGAAGGAGCTTTGCATTCAATATTCAGAAAGTTACCCTAAAGCTGTTGAATATAGGCTTACTATACAGTTTCCTTTACTACTCGATTTAATTCTGGAAGACAAATTCTTCCAGAGGGTTCTTCAGTCTTCTAGTTTCCTAATCAATGAAATAATTTCAGTCTGCACTGTGGTGCTCATTTTTATTTCATATTAAATTTTAAATACAAACAAGCATGTTAACTTACAGGAAAGTTCAGTTAATAATATAATATGCCAGTAATTAGAAAAAATATATTTTTGTATTCAAAATTTTCTCAGTGTCACAAAATTAAAAAAAAAATATTTCTTCCATACAGCAAAAATTGTTCTCAAATTTAAATGAGACTAAATCCTACTTCTAAGCAACTTTTCAAAAATAATAAAAATAAATTTTGATCTGTGACCTTTTAATGTCACATTTGAAGTATTAGGTTTAAATGCATGATAAGACAAGCTTATAATAGAAACACTTTCATGTACTGGCAGAACTCCTGGCTATATCAGACTGCATAAAACAGAGATATAACAAAGCAGCAGAATGTTTCTGTACGTGACTTCCAAGGAAAGGATATCCATTTTCCATACACTACAGAATTGAAAGGGAAAGACTGGGATTATAACTAGACCAAGTATTATCTTAGTCACCAACTATAATAAGCACCCAATCTGTAGCTCTGAAGCCATTCAGAGTGCTGGAGATTCTTTGGAGTGACTCTCACGTTCACACCACTGCAAACTGATTCAGCTGATTACATGGGCTTTCTATAAACTGTGAAGGGATTCAAAAAATGAACACACATCCTCCCAAACGCTTACTTCTCGATATTAAAGTAGAACAAACTAAATTACCAATAAAGCTGATTTTTATGGAGTATAAATTTCAAGTAGCAAAGCATAACATCCTAATGTACTACTGGAAACTTTGACTAGTTTGATACATTCCATTTTGTCCTCTGCTCAAGCAGAGGGGGTTTCGTTGTTTTATTCATTTGTTTAATTTGACACGTTTGTGTGCTCAGCATAGGTTTAATTTGAAAAAAAAAACAACTAAAGAAAAGTAAATTAAGTAAATTTTCTACCATCATGTATGCAACAAGTATCTATCCAATGCTTGACTGAAGCTGAAGAAGGCAGTGCTTTAAAAGATGTAGGTAAAAGAACAGTATCATAAAGYATGTCTAGTGATTGAAATTTCCCTTTGAAGATACACAGTGAGCAGAAAGACATTCTCACAAATTACAAGGAACAGAAACCTAAACCCAGTGTTTCAATGTCAGAAAAGAATTCATGTCATGTGCTATCTCTGAAGAGCAAAGAAAATGAACAGACTTGTGGAGAATTCAGAATAGAGGAAAGACAGTACAAAATACACTACACATATAGTCATTTAAGAAGTACAAAGGCATGTTTGTAGTCATTTTAAAGTGGACCTGAACATGTTAACATAAACAGTGTTTCCACTCTTGAAGCACCTTACATCCTCCATCTGATAAACTTATTCATAATTACAACTATCTTTCAACATTCAATACAGCAGAATCAATCACCTAATTTCAAAATCGTCCTCTAGGTAATTAAATGCTTTCCACTAACATGGCTACATTAGAAGAAAAAGAAAAATTGCTATGAGGTACACACCTAATCCTACAACTTGCATTAAGAAAAAAATATATCACAACTAAATCACTRTAAGTCCAAAAAACCCCAAACAAATCAGAAATGATGGTCTGACTTTAAAAAAAGAAAAAAGCCAAACATGAAAATGCCAACTGAATTACATAGCTTGTTCCACCTGTATTTGTACTTGCCTAGCAATACTTTAGCATCTTCCACATCAAAATCTCCATCTCCATCAGCATCATATATCCCAAGCTTGCCTAGAAGTGTAAAGAGAGGAAGAAAAAACAATTAGGGATTTGGCCATTTGTTTCCAGCACAGYGTGCAATGTGCAATGGTTGACTGTCAATGTTAGGTGGTTACCATATGTTATTTAACAATTTAGCTGTAATCTTCTTAATCACAGTTTTAATTTCCCGGGATATATTACAAATATTTCAAGTTTCTTTCTGTATTTCCTGGACTAGAGACCAAACACCAAGTTTGTCTTTTTTTCTGCACATTTATTTYGCAGCCTGAAGGTTTAAAACAAGTCTGTAACTATGTATTTGACGTGGACATGCTTTTCTCACAATAAAATTTAAGTTYATAAGAAATAGTAAACACATGTGAGGTAAAATAATAAGACAAAAATTCATGAAATAATCAACACTTCTTTTCTGATTACATACTTCCTGCAATTCTAAATTCTCAGAAAACAGGTATTTAATTTTTAGGTATACAAGTATTTAATTTTTAGGGCCAAGTTAATAGAAAGTAAGCAGCCTACTTCCCAGACAAAGGAAAGACATATAAAGCAGTTTTCTGCAAAGGTGACTAATAAAGCAGTTTTCTCACTTTTTGTTTTTCAAACTGCAACTCTTATCAGCCTTAAGTACATACAAAAGGAGAACTCAGTTTCTATTAAAAGAGAATTTTCAGCATAGAATCATGGTATCCAGGATTTGATGTCCTGGGACCAGGAAACAAGTAGACAGTTATCTAATTATAGGCTTGATAAAATTCAGACACAACTTTCAACAGGATCAAACTCTGCAGACCTTGCAGAACTCTGTGTCCTTATAGTTTGACAGTTTACTACAGTTGTCATTCTCCAAATGGAGGCAGAACTTTCTTGCTATCAAAATAAATGAAATATAGTGCTTAATATGGTACTTAGAAAATTCAAAAACAATTTTGTGGAAGAAAAAAATCAGACTTGGGTCTAGAATAGACAAAAATATTGGAAGCAAAGTATGAAAGCAACCCATTAGAAAGGAGCCAAATCAATTTATGGATAAACACAGCAGACTGGTGCAAAAATGTTAACTCTCTAGAAATAAGAATTGTATCATCTTCAGAACCATGAAGAATGAGACAGATGAGAAATGACTGAGCTTCATGTCATTGCAGAAGAAGAGTAATTCTTAACAAAAATTCAAACCCGTAAGAAGTAAACCAAAACTTTCAGCCAAGGGACTATAAAGCAGACAGTAAAGGACATTTCTCTAATATCCTACCTTGTAGGACCTCTGACAAGTTATAACGGAAATCCTTTGCCTTGGCTGCATGCATGGTAAAAATACAAAAAACATTATTTGCATCACTAGACCCAATCAAGCTTGAAATCAGAAGCTTCTCTTAAAAAAATCAGTCCAGATCAAAAAAAGCATGTACAAACAGATTTGTAAATTTTGTAAAGCCACCAGTTGCAAAAGTGCATGTTGAATCCTACAAYATCAGGGATATCAGCTTTGGACATACATCTTGAAATTTGAGATATTAATTTGTAACCTTTAATATTATATTAACAGTACTATCTCAAATTGTCATATTGAGATATAAGTATCACTGCTACAAGCTTAAAACTGAGGTCATTCAACAACTCACTCATGAGAGGATGACTGATCAGTTGTCCTGATCCTACAGGCATCACAGTCCATCATCAGAGGAGAGCTAACATTAGCTGCTCACTTTCAACCACTGCTGCGAGYTTCTGAGAGCTTAAATTCAGACTGCCTATTTAGCTGACTTCTCAAATGAACTACATTACACATGTTACAAAGAGATCCTGCAGGATGTTCATACCCTTTCATGAGAACCCCATTTTAACATAAYAGTGTTCAGCATTAAAGCATGTTTCGAACTACACTGTCTATTCTTTTCATGTAGGTCATTTGCAAACACTGTAGTAGACAAATCATCTATTTAAAAATATAAAATGGCATTCATTTAATGCATATCATAATATTATTAGAAGAAAATCTGAAGATTTAAAATTCTTACCTAGAACTTCTTCATAATCTACAAGTTCAAACCAGACAACTGCTACTGATGTCCAAACTCCCAGCAAAGCAATTACCATAAACCAGGTGAAAAATGAGCTTCCAGAGAAGCCTTCTTTCTTTCCATTCTTGCCTCCTCCGTGCTTAGTCTCTGTTAAAATAAGWCAAGGAAAAAAAGGGATGTCAGAGTTAGAAAATTATTATTGAGGATATAATTACTGAACTCGTTGCTTATGACTACACAGAACATAAGACATTTGGGCAACAATTTTTTGGTGGTKTTTGTTGTTCTGAAGTTTTTTGGTTGGTTGGGCTTTTTTAAACTTCACCACTTTTACTTTACTTGCCTTTCATTTCACTGTGAATTACCATGAGAAGCTTGATGATTATCTAGGCAAAAGCTGCATAACCAACRAAACACCCAAAGCCTTGACCTATTTTGTCTTACAACTTAGCTGGAAATTCTGCTTTTCTTCCCTTTGATGTGTATTTACACAGAGCTTCACATTTTTGAGATGCCTTGCATTTGCTCCCCGAAGCTCCCAGACTGCCAGCAGAGGACACTATGGAGAGCAGAAAGGCTTTGCAAGAGAAATATTTCTCCTAAATTGAGTTTCAAAATTACTTGAAATAGCACACAGAACCAATGTGACATTTCAAATAGCCTCAGAAAACTCTAAAACCTGGACTATGTTAAGGGTAAGATTTCAAATTTAGATATTTTACCATTTAAAACCATCTTCCCTGATGCTTAGAATTAAACAGAGATTCGCTCCATGCTAAGTAACTCTAGAATTCCAATCCTATGGAACATACAAGTGAAAGGATGGCACAGAGACATAACACACATCACTGTTTCATTTATAACTATGCATACAGAAAATAAATTACATAAAAATTATCGTAGTTGTATAGGGAAAGACAAACCCTGATCTAGCATATGCCTAACAAGTTTCAAATCGTCACTAAAGACATAAATTGCTTGGTCTGTTGTTTTAGGAGTGTTCTGGTGAAAGACATATACATATACAGATAYATATAATAAATAAATACGTATGCAAAAACGTGCCTGCCTGTGGCCTTCCTCTAAAGCTCAAGGTCTGCTCTTCTGCCCCCTGACATTAGTGCTGCCAGGGTGGCACTTAGCTGCATTTTCACGCCCATTATCTATTCCACTTCATTCCATTCTACGAACCAACTTYTGCCTGTTCAGCCACATGCAGGCCCAGTTATTCAAGCAAAACTATCTCCCATGTTTTAAAGAATGTTTCAAGAAACTTTGTAATGAATRTTGTGATAATGTAAGGTAAGAAGCTACATTTATCATACTAATTCCAAGTTATGTTTGATATATTTATCAACACTGATCGTAGAAAAAGACCAAAAATACTCTCAGAAGCTGAATATCAACACAAGTGCTTTTTATAATAAAATGGCGTAACTGACTTATTTTTGTAACAGGTACTACATACAAGTACTGACCCTGCTTGCCATCAGGTTTACAGCTRTAATAAAATACTCTTTTATTACATTCATTGTTCTATACCAAGTTCAGACCAATAAAAATCTTCTGAACTATGTCAACTCTTACTCAGCTTGGCATTTTATTGAAGAAAAGAATTCTTTTATTAAGACTACTCCCTTCAAAGAACAAATACCAAYTATGTAGTTTCTTTTCTACATTAAACACAAATAGCCAATAATATTCAGAGAGAAACTGAGACAACTTAGCCTCACATCAGGCATATATCATTTGCGACTGCACACTCCTTTAATTACATATTTTCAGGGTCCATATACACAGTTCACTGTATGATGCCTCTTGTGGAAAATGTATGGGTAGCCCAAAAATTGAGGGATAGACAAGCAGTGTCTGCATTCAGAAATATGCTCAACTGTATGAATATGACTTACAGAACTCTTGAGCTGRTAATGTTTCTATTGAGACATAAACAATTACAGTATGTAACAGCAGGACTTCACTACACCTGTGTATCAAGGCAGTCAATGAAAGTTTTGTATATACCTAAAATGAAACCCTTAGGTTAAATACGGTCTAAATTATTCCAGATTGCAAATTGGTTTAAGCACCACAGGAAATAGAATCTTACTGACTTTCACACTCATTTGCCTGTTTACTGCCAGTTGCCTCTGAAGAAAGAAGCTTTACTTATCAGAATAACAGGAAAATGAAAGAGAAGACAATTTATTTAAGTAATCAAGCAGAGCTATTCTTATTTTTTTCCAGTATAAAAGACTATTTAATGCAAATTCCTCAAAAATAGATTCTKCTGTAAGAACATAGTTTACAATATTATAGATACATTTTTATGCCGTGGTTTTCTATCTTATAGCAAAATTATTTACAAAACTCTTGAATAACAACTCAGCCATGGCAGCTTGATCACGCAACGCTTTTATATAAATGGAGGTTATGTAACAAAAAAAAAAAATTACCTATGATCTGCACAAATAACACTACATGCAGGGTGAGAACAAAACACTGTGAGGACTGAAGCCGGCTCAGAGCTCATTCCAAACAGTTAATTCTCAACTCAAGCCCTTTCCCTGCACATGCTGCCAGCCATGTCAGAAGTAGGTCACTTGCCATATCTGGTAAGCCTGTGCTTACACCACCAGATGTCTTTATGCAGACATCAGAAAGTCTTAAAGCACGGTCTATTGCTCAACAGCAAATCTATAAAATCCTATACATCACCCACCCCCCATTAAATCACATCTAGCTAAAAATGTATGAAAACTCCTTACTTTAGCTTACCTTCAAGACACCTAGCAATTTCACATACTCCAAAAATAACTTTGAAGTCAGATATTTGAAGACAAAACAATGTCTCTTATATAAATGTATGCTCTATAAGGCAAAAAAYTGTCTACAATTAACCACCTGCAATAAAATAATGGAACACCCCCAATCCAGAGAACATGCAATCAAAGAGAACAGAGGCAGCCTGTAACAGACTAGAACAGCAAACTGGCAAGAAAACATACAASAGTAAGCCAGTTACTTTGCCGATTATAAAATCAGACATAACTGGTATTTGCAAGTACACATTTCCCATTTGCTCACAAAAAAAGAGGTAAGGAATATACCTGTGTCGTCAGCCATAACATTAGTGCTCAAATTCCACCAACAGAGCGAGTGTGTCAGTATTTCCAAAAATTAGTGCTGAAGACAGAGTAAGAAATATCCTCACTGTAGTCTTGCAACAGGAGCAAACAAGTTCCCTAAAGCCAGCTCAGCTGGAACCCGAAACAGGACCCAAGAGAAACCTCTCCTCCAAATCTATTTTTAGAGYAGTTATCCTCAGGGGCCAAACGCTTTTCAGAACTCATATGGCAATCTAGTTCTGACGACAATGAAATTCACTTACTCCTCCAAACAGAGCATCCTGGGTAGYTGATCCTTTCCCCTCCCCTTAATCCTACAACATCAAAAACAACAGCGAATGAAACCRAGCACATTGTACTGTAGTACTTTTGCTGCAATTTATGCCACAGTGCCTGAGCTCTAAGGACATTAAATCCATGCGCATAAGCTGAAACACAAGTCTGGACACAAAGCTTGCCTGCTTGCATTTGTTAAGCTGGCCCTCATCCAAGAAACTTTCTCCATGTTGGCACTCCTCTACCAGGCTCCCTGAGTATCCTGTAGAGACTGCTCATTTGAAACTTGCTAACTACTGTTAGGAAGAAGAGACAACTGATTTCTATACTGTAGTTTTGAGTCTTCTAAAAAAATTACTTCMAACCAACCTCATGCATTCTTGAGAGAATTTTCAAGAATTTGAATTCTTCAAAGGATTTTCATACCACAACTGCACACAGGGTATTTGCTTCTGGCAGACCCTTTCCAGAAAGGGCTAACACAAACTCATCTCACTCACCCTCCCTTAAAAATTCTGACAACACTGYCTGCACAATTTAAAGCTAATATAAATGATTAATCACCAATATACCCCCTTCCTAAGGACCAGAAAAAAGAGGAAAAACCCACTAATACAGTTTTCAATTTTTGTTTACATCTTCAATTCTAGCAAACAATTCTTTTCCCATTGCTTATCAAACAAAAGCCAGCTCCTTTTAGGGGGAAGTCAGAAATAAAATAATTCCTCTTTCACTACAACACTAATAAAAGCCTTAGAATCTAGCACTCTGCCCTTCTACCCCCATGTTTGTTTAGTAACACTATCAAGTAGATGGAGTGAACAGAAAAATGTTACAGGTACTTTGYAAAGCAACACATACCTCCTGTGGTTTTAACATGCACCAACTAATTATCAAATGTAAGTACCAATAGTTCAAGGGAGAAAAATTGAGAAAGAGTACTAGAGATAACCCTTTTCAAATGAATGAAATGGAACTACAGGCAGTTGATCGTATAACTAGTGTATCTTTTAACTACCTTTAAAGCCACTTGAATATATTAAACAGAGCAGAGGCTTTAACAAAGACCTCCTGACTAGTAAAGTTCAGTAACGTAAGTGATACACAAGCAATTAAGACCAAAACAGGGGCAAAATTTACAGAGCGAAAGTACCCGAACATTATGAAATCAAAATTATTAAGGAAAATAATTTTACATGSAATGATATGTACTGTATTGTACACAAACCATACAGTGCTTTGACAGGTGTCAGATTAGGCAGCTCACTGCAGCTTCACTTCAGCTGCACCTGCATTTGCAGACACCAGATCTTACTACAAGTGCATTCATAAAGCATTTAACTGATGCTGAGAATCCCCACATCATTAATACACATTTAGGGGGGATTGGTCTGAAGAACTTGCTGGCTGATAATGATAGATGCTGATAATGATTTCAACACACCTTTTTGCATCTTTCATTCAGAACCAAAGGGAGCATATTCTATTTTCGAACAACAAAGCATAAGGCTTATAAGTAAAGCAAGCTGAGAGAATCAAGAAATTAATTTCAAATGTACATGCCAAAACTGAGCTTACATATATATATATATATATATATATATACACGACCTTTAGCCAAGTACCCACAGCTTTAATCTTGTGCCCTTTAAAAATGAACTGATGGCAAGAATGACAAACATCTTCCTTCCTGAAAGGGGAGGCTACATCTCAAATGGGGAAAYGCTTCAAACTCATCAAAAGGAAAAAGGACCAAGAGAAAGATGAACCCAGGATATACCAAATGACAATGTTTTGGTTAGTTTTATGAAAGGCAAGTTTTTTCAGCTCACAACGTATCGACTTACAATGCAACTTAAAATTGGGATAGCCAAGTCACCAGTGTAGACTTCTTAYAATGTCTTATTTCTACTGTGTTCAAATGCTGTGACTGCTGCCTCTTTTTGGAGCAATTCAAATTGCTTCACTAACACTGGAAGGTATTATTCTTCACCTGATTTATATAATTGTTCCAAAATGTAAAAACTGTTTTCAAGTTAGTTGTACCACAACTATGCAGTCCATGTATTTTAATTAATTTCACAAAAGCATAATTGACAACTAAGACTAGGAGCATTAGTTGCACCTCTAGATCACCACCAAAGCGCAAGCAAAGAAGATCAGAGGGGAAAAATAGTCAATTATGAACACAAAATGTCAGACTCCAAATCAACAAGCTAAGGTCTTGTAATGTGTATAATTAGTTCCACAAAGGTGATTAGGAAATAATATGGAAGAAATTACGATTATCTTTATCACTTGAAGATAAGGGTGCACTTAAGCAGGCTACTACTAGAAATTAGAGATACACACTAAAAGGAAAAGCAACAAAACACTAACCTCAAAAAAATAACTAAAAAGCACTTTTCAGAAGTAAAAACTATCATTCAGCAAGAATTCAGGGAGGCTTAGAGCAAGTTGCTTTAAGAACAAAATGCAGTGTGATAAAAAGAATATATGGGAGAGAATGAAAAAGCGAAAATAAGGTACAAAAGAACYATCTAATCACCAATAGAGCAGAACAAGTAGCAATGCAAAGACAGAAAGCAACCTCTATGAGCACGGCCTCGGACTGCTTGAAATTTTTGCCAAACTATCTTTTCAAATATGATTAATGATAAAGCAACTGTTGCAAGACATTTCCAGTAATAGTATTGTAGGTAATTATTTTTAACTGGTTTTACACAGAGGGGTTTTTTGGGTTGGGTCGGTAACAAGTATTTTGAGTAACAAGTAACAAATCTTAGGAAACTCACAGCCTTCTCTGTTGATACTATTCTCTTCCATTAAAACACAACATTTTTTTGTCTTTCGCACCACTGTCAGACAGGTCACATAAGTGTGTACACACACGTATATTTTTTTGTAATATGTATTTTATAATTGACTCAATAAGGACATCTTGGACTTTTATATTCTAAGAAGTCCCTACACCATAATGATTCTAAGTACTATCCTGAAGTAAAAATTATTTTCATCTTCTATCCAGTGTTATTCTACATCAAGGGTAGAATAATACACTTTCAATGGAAAAAATTGTGCTTTTATGAACTCCTATTTTTTCAAGGGAGACAGGGTTACTATTTTCTCTGTGTTTACAGCCGGAACAGAGATTTTGACTAAAATAATTATATGGTTCATTAAATATTCCAACTTTTAATTTTCACAAATATCCATACTCAGAAATTTTTGTTTGTTTTGCAAACAATCATGGCAGCAGGATCTTTAGAGGTAAGACCTAAAGTTTAAAGTAAAGGATTACTTTAACAAATTCAATAAAAAAACCTTTGCAATAGAAAATTGATTCTTCTTTTYAGTTTCTAAGAAATGTTCTTCAGCACTACAACTTTAAAGGAAATTAGGAGGGGGAAAAAATAGCTTTTTAATTATTATTTTCTCATTAAACATTAGATCTCTGTTCTGAACTTTGTATAATCTAGACTATATGGTTATAAAGATAACCCRCATGCGATCAAAAGACTTTAATAATTTAGATCAGAAACTTACTGATTAGGAATGGGGAAATGGAACAGAAAAAGCACTAACTTCAAAGGAAACAAAAAGACCAGAACACACATTGGAAATAAAAATTAACTAAATGAAATGCAATTTTGGCTCTCCTGCAGGCACTTAACAGATTTTAAAATTATTTTTTGGGGAATTTTTCCTTATTTCACATATAATCAATCCAAACATAAACCTTTATGGTCCTTAATTTTCAACCCTACTAGATTTCTCACAGTAGAATAGCCTACTATACAAACAATTGTAGAACATAAATACTGAAAGCAAATGCAAAGTCATAAATTCAGGATTAGACAACAAAGCAGGCTGATTGCGGAGATGCTAGGAATGGCCAACTAGAAGGGAAAAAACAAATAAATGGCAAAAAAAGGGATGCATCACAAAATATGTAAAAACCTCTAGGATCATAAGCACCCTGGYGAACTTCCCTAGCAAACAAAAGCTCCTCCTTTCAAGAGATGAATGTKCATAAGAGAAAATCCTGAATGTGCACCTGCTTATTTCTAAATGTGATAGAAAGATGATCCCTTCCAAAACCTAGTCAAATTTTGTCCAAGCCATGTTTTGGCTTTTTATTTTAATTTTTGGTTATTTGGATTATTACKTTTTGTGTAGTTCCTCAAGCAGTATTTATTACAAGGAAGAAATACACACAGATGTGCAGACAGCTGAAATTACTAAAAATGGCATTGCTTAAAACGTAAAAGAGTTTTATAATGTATACTGTCAAYGGGAATACATTTAAAGCCATATTTCACTCTCTGAATACTTTGGATTACTTTTTTTTTAAAACTTTTCTCCACAAACTTCAATATAGTACAATAACAGGCTTAGACAGCACTAGAGAAAAAAAAAAATGAACAGGAGTCCCGTAAAGACAGAACAAAAATATTTTGTTATACATTTATCTAATCTAAATTTGTACAGAAAAGTACATATTTTTCCAAAATACTTCAGTCAATTTTCTCTAGTTTAGTTTTTGTGTGTGTACAAGCACAAAATAGAATTAAAGTCCAAAWCTGAATGTAGAACATGCCTCTTGGAAACTTACTTGAGTCAAACATCAAGCCAAGAAGTGCAAGGTTAAGACCACATGCTTAAAAGGAAATTTTAGTTTGCTTCCTCCTTTGGAACAATATCTCTGTAACTGTAACACCAATGAGTAGGCAAAATACTGATTTTAATTGTACGAATTACTTAAAGATTTTTAATAGCTCCTGTTTTGATTAACCAGCTCTCTCCCACAGAACATTTGGAAATAAGATCTAAAATTATACAATCTACCTATTTTGCATTTGAATGATTTAATGTAGCCAATAGTCCTACATAATTACTAGGTTAATTAAATAGTTGGTTGTATTTAGGACAGAGYAGAGTTCAAGGAAGGTAAATGTGGAGAGGAAATTCAAGAAATACTTGGGCCTAGAACATGCAAATTTTGCTGCYGGTGACCTTTAAAAAAGATTCTATTACATAAGGTTGAAAATCCTCATCTCCGTACATAACATGCTGGCATTAATTTAAGGGTATTTTTTCCTTGTTCCATTTTCCTATCCTGTAATGTGGGTCACATCAATTTGTTTTAGCAACAAGTCCTAATTAAGCCACAAAATAAAGAAAACAGACTATGTTGGTTTAGTTCTTTAAATTTTTCTCATGCTTTGAAGGAGTAAAATCAGAAAAACTCCAGATGCCACGCAAGCATCTACAGCTCTGCTTTTCACATGTTTCTGCTCATGGGAAAAAAAAAAAAAAAACCCAAACTTTTAAAATGCTTAAAATGCCTGAAACTTGTCAGAGTTTCAAGTCTGATMCCAAGCCAATTTAATTAGGTGCTTGTCCACAGGGGTGCTATGCACCTGCAACTCTTACAGAGTAGAAAAGAGATTTTAGGTGTCTCATATATTACTAAAATAAATTGTTAAGAGAACTCAGTTGCAGAGAAATTGCTGTTTACATAACCTTCTTGCTTCAAAAGGTGTATCTGTGTCTTCTAGTTACTATGTGTCCTCTAGCTACCACTAAAAGGAAGAGGACCAAAGTTAAATCTGCCACATGAACTTCCTTTGAGAATTTTTAAATTTAAATTTAAAAAAAATACCAGCAGCGTGAGGAATGAGAAAGCGAGATACATTGCATTAGTAATTAAGTGTCAAATAACAAAACAGAACCTCAGGAAATAAAATTGCAAAACCAGAAAACCACTATTGAAGAGCTGMAACCTCTCTGCCACCAGCTATTAGATGCTTTGCAAACGAAGTCTTCAAACAGCTTGGCAGCATTTGTTACATCAGGTTAAGTACATGCATAGTAAGAGTGCAACTCCATATGAAGAAAACCAAAATTTGTTTAAAGTTCTAACAAAGCTGAACCACACACACCGCAGTATATTCAGACTCAATACATAGTGATCTGCATACCTAATTTCCAACATGTTTAAAGACACGTTATATTATGATTTCCACTTCAAAGCATAGCTCAAAACTTTTCCATGCAAAGAGCTATCCCATAGATGCAGTTAGAAAAAAGATCGCTGCAGGCTATCACACAGATTACCAGATTGTGATCTTCATCAGGAAAGAACCGCTTGGGGCAAATCAGAACTTCATTGCTCAAGTTCTCTACAATGAAGAATTCAACAAAAGAATTAGCACAGGAACTCTTATTACATGTTTCAAAGTGACTCCAGCTAAAAATGAACCCTTTCTTGCATACAGGTGATTGGCCAAGGGGTTTTCAGTTTAAAGAAACAGCATTATTGAAATGTCACCCCTTCATGCACTCTGTAATTGGAAAAAAATCTTGACATATAGACCTTCTACTGCTAGTAAATTTTGYAATCTTTACTGAAGTCCTTAAATATCCAGCTATTACATTTGCATAGCCACCTTTCAATTCTCACACCATGGCTCCATGATCACATGAGTGGACACAAAACTCCAGATTCAACCTCACCCTCCCCTGATGCTATCCAATCATTGCCATCTCCTCCCTCCTCCCCAAATGACCTTCAATAAAGCTGTACACTGAGCCAGTCTGGGAGGCAGGAAAAAAATCAGCTTTCTGCTTATCAGGGAAGAGGTATTGAAAAGAGGAAGGCTGCAGAACAACCTCAAACTAGATTAAGCAGACTGCAGACCTGTAGCATGAAACAGTTTAAAAAAATTAACTGATATACATCAATATGATATACATCCTTGGTGTTTGAACATTGAGTAGCTATGACCTGTGATGGGGAATCTTCATGTGCACTGACTAATGGCCAAAATTTGAGAAAACATACTTCAGCTTCCTATCTCCCTGATGCTAGAGATACTTTAGGCTCTCCACCTTGCACTTGAAACAAGCCCTATCCTCAAAAGGCAACTGAAAAGGTTATCATGTAAACTCTTAACAAAATGCTCAAAAAGTATATTAAAGCAAACATCCTTGCAGATGTGAAGTGCAACCTTCCTCCATTTGAAACACCATGAATAATTTCTTTTAGCCCACAATTACTTCCTGCATACAGTAAGATTAGTAAACACACAGCAGGCCCAAGATTTCAGTCCACACTGGATCAAAAGGGCAAAAGGGGTACAAGAACTTCAATGTCTTCATCAAGTGGTAGCATCTCCAGAAGTCTGGAGAGCAATCTCCTAGTGCTTCAGAAGTCTTCAGGAAAAAAAAAGAACTGATAGGTAAGAATCAGGCYCTTTGTATTTATGTCCATCCTGCTGCTTGATACTTCAGTATCAATCTTAAAACCCATATAATAATATATCCCTGAAAAAAAGCAAATGAAGGAAATACAAATACCAGACAACATGGGAAAACCAAAAACATATAAAAGTATATACTGTGTTCAAGTTGATTGTTTCTACTTGCAGAATAACCTTGGCAATAAACTACTGCATCTTTTAACAGCTAATGGGGCAGAGAAAGTTTCATTCAAATAAAGCTTAAGGGTTGTCATTCTAGAGCTTACTCAACTCTTGTATTAAACAAATTAATCAAGAGTGAATCAAGGATTCAYTGTTTCAATGCAAATCTGCTCAAGTAAGCTGAGGAACACCTGTGTTAACTATTTCAAGAGTGTTTTTATATTACTCTTATATCACTTGGCTTGTTTGAAAAGTTACTGCTTCCAGTTTTGCACAGGACATTTGAAAAATAAAAGAAAAAAAAAGACAAAAGGGAAGAAGAGAAGAGAATCAGCAAATGTAGTAATTTCAACAGTGGCACTCCTGCAACATACCATGCAAATTATGGTTKTCTGGACCATTATTGCTGCTACTATTTTTTAATTTGGCAGATTATTTTTCCAATAATATTTCACAATAATAGATGTTAAAATGCTTTTCAGAAAAGCCACCCTTTATAAGACACAAGGCAGACAGATGAATTACAAAGTGGACACCATCTAGATTTCCATGGTTTTGCTACATTTATTAGTATCTGGCATTAATGGTAAAAATACAAGATCTTCATCTAATTGTAAGCAGCTAAACTAGGTRACAGGATAAACTTCCAGAAGAAAACAGCCCAAAATTCCTTAAACAGTATACAAAGTTTCCAYCAGTGAGGCACAAAGTATTTCTCACTTGTCTACAACAGACCTACAGAAACTCTAACATTGTAATAATAATTCACTGTATATTTCTGAAGATCAATAATGATACAAGAAAATATTTTGCCATTGAGTTTAAAAAGCCAATCAAAGCATGAAGCAGCACACTAACTGAATCACGAGAATTCTTTTTGATTCAGCAAACACTCGGGCTTTGGTCACTTTTGGGCAGCAAACAGTTTGACAAGTCAAAGCATTTGTTAAGCCCTTGAGAGCATCCAAATCTACATTTCACTTATGACCTCCAACACCTTAATACCCTTCTTCCTAAGGATAACAATTAACATGAAGAAGGAAATAATGGATAGATTGTAACACAAGAAATCAGATGGCATATCACACAACTGTGAAGRGCACACACAAATACACTTGACAGTACCTAAGGTCAAAAATTTGAGAGACCTAAATTTTACATAGAAGCATCATATTTAACTAGAATCCGTGGCMTAAGAAAATGAGATGTTATAGTATAGCACAGCTGGATAACTGAGASAGACCACAGAATGGACAGGCAATCCCACTTCAAATACTAGAAACACTGATGTGAAGTTCAAAGTTCCCAAGTGCCAACAAAAGAACATCAGCAGCAAAAAGTAACCWGTTTAGTCAACAAATCTTCTCTTCTATCTAGGTAAATCACAAAGCTTATGGACAGCCTCACCCAGAGAAAGCACACTCTGAAGTAGTCTTTACAATGGGGATGAGATAAAAAGTGGAAGTTCTTGCAAAGCAAAAGGCACAATTTCTTTCTAGAAGTGATACAGTTAACTAAAAAAGTTGTAATGATAGCACAGAATTGCATTTGGCTAAGTCCATCAGGTCACCCTGAATGCATACCAAAAAAAGCCCCAAACAAATCTGAAGAAAGTTGAAAAGTCAAAATTTAATCAAAGAATTATAGTAAGGGACACTAGAGGGTCCAAAAGATGAGTAAAAGGAGTTAAAAACTTGGCAATACATTTGCACATRTWAGGAGACCACATGGTTAAAACTGCAAAATGAGAAAACTAACATCTCCTGGGATCTTGCAGAGAAAAGTAGGGGATGTCAGAAGATTCTCAATCCTTATTGTAGAGATTAAAGAAAATTCATCAAACCAACAGCAGAGTTCTTTGTCATCATAGAGACTGAAGTCACTACAAAGCCTTAGAATGGAACAGAGGAAGGATTACAGGTTTTTAAATATAAAATACAGTTGTCTGTAGATAYAGATGATGCCTTGTATTGGAAATGTGTGTTTTGTATGGTGCCTAACTTAATGGAGAGCTCSTCTCCCACTTGGCATTAGAAATGCAAAGAAAACAATTATTGCACAACTTCAGTAAGAATGTTGTTCAAGTAAGTCTTCATTTACATACTATACCCCACAATACACCCACACAGCAGCATAATGACAGCTGTCTCATGATCTGGACTTCGATAAGTAAGCATAGCATGCAAAGTAACCCATATTTTTTCAGCCACATGTATTTGAAAAGTAGCTGGGCTGCTGAGCCTCAGCCTTGCTGGACGATTTCTCCACAAGCACCTGCTAATGCCCAAGACATTTACCACACTTCACGAAATTTGAGAGTTGATTTATGACCAGATGCTATGCATTTGCTTCTGTAACAAAACTGTCCCTCATCAGAAATGATTCAAGTAACAATGCAGCAAGTATCTCTTCATCTAGTCTTTAAAACTGATGTTCTTCCTTTTGAGAGGCCATGTTTYCACAATGGATTCTGCAGGCTAGTGACAAGGAGCCAACTTTCCAGTAAAGATAATAACAAACACATGTTTCCCTTCTAAGTATCCCCAAACTGTCAAATTTGTCCCTGGTTTTCACTTCTGTACTCCAAATAAAATCACTGGCATAGTCATACAATTCTGTAAATGTGGTCTTCAAAAAATAAGTATCAGAACAYAGCTAAAATATAAAGTGTTTTCTTTTTAAATTAGGACTGATTTGATAAGATTCTCATATGTGATTTCTGAAAGGAAAAAACAGAGTTTTTTATTTCTAAAAAATATTTAGTTCTACTTCTGACATCASAGTCTACMTGAAGACACCTGTGGAAACTACAGYTAGAACTATTTTGGACATAATCTATTTGTAGATTACTGTAAATATTCAGTGAGGCAGAAACCTAAAAGCAGATTACTTATTTCAGATGCTGGTATTGTCTCAAGTGCACAGATTTTGACAWAAGCTGTGAGCCTCAGTGGTTTGAGAGCTGTGAGCTAGGCCTTGGCAAGAAGCCACATCCTCCCCCAAGAACTGCTCTGAAAGTGAATACTTCTGTCTAGCAAAAACTGCCCCAGACTTGAGGTTTTCATACGTCACAGTCTCAATTACTTGCCGTCTCAAAATCATTTCCTCATCTCATTTTCACATCCCTTGACTGTGGAAAGCTTACTGGCTGCTGTGAGAACTCTGCTCCTCCAGCTGTTCCTTTACTCACACAGGAGTTACCATCCCTTACCTCCTTCTGCACCTGCAAGTATGAAAACAGCATCAGCTTCATGCTGTAATTGCCGTGGCTGTCCAAGGCATTCTAACTAGGACTGTCTGAAACTAACAGATTTAAGAGGTTACATGTTAGTTGAGTGCCTAACACACTACCACACTGCCTCATCCCCTCAAAAGGATCTTTTAATACAAAGAGACAAAATTTTAATCAGACCTATGGACATAAAAACCTATAGAATATTACTTGATTCAGAAATTCAGTTTATTGATTAATTTATTTTGCAGGTATTGACAAACCTTTAAAATGATATTTAAAATATTAACTACGATGTTTAGTATTCAAAATTCAAAATTATACCAGCGATGCACATTTTTAATGCATTAAAATTGAACACCTGTATTCAGCATGCTTAATACTTGGTGATCATAAGAGCACATCCAGTCCAAGCAAAAATTGTAATCAATATAGACTGCACAGTATAGTCAGCAATTGAAAAAAATATTTAAAAATAAAATTCAAAACCTCACTTCTACATTGAAATATTGAAACATTATCTCTAAACATTGAAATACTATCTCTAAACTCTTTTAAGCTTAAGTATATTTGAAATCTTYCCCTCTTAATTCATCATGTGACAGGTAAACTAATCCTATATGCTTCATCCTTTAATKAACACTGTTCTCCCTATTATTGCTATATTCAAAGATGGACAACAGATATTATTTCTGTGTTGGCCCCACATTTCCTCACTGGATCAATGTGCACACCAAGATCGAATCCAAAGAAGCTACGACACGTAAACATTCAATCTGTGATAAAAGCACCTCCTCACTCCAGTGCAGCGTGCATGGCTGCACAGTGACTCCAGAAGCACAGACAACTTTTCTCCCTCCTTCAAGCGTGTACTGCTATGCTGAGAAATGCCACTGCACACAAAACTTTCCCTACATAAACTGTCCAGACTCACACGGTTTGTGAAAAATCAGATTTGTCAAGGGGTTCTTTATTGGTGAGTGGGGGACTGTGGGGATCACTGCCTAAAAAAAAAAAATCTCCTGCTTGCATTTATTTTTTAGCTTCTTCCCCTTTGCCTCAATACTTACAGAAACCATCAGTTASGTGCTCCATCTACAAAAGACCTAATTTTGATCTAACCAGGTCAGTCTGCGGAGATATTCCACATCCAAKATTGGACATGAGAATAACAAAGACTTGAGATGGGGGCATCCTGGTTCTACCCCCATCTCCCGGAGGAAGAGGTCTCAGGGATACCCACAGATGCTGAGGCCTGCCCGGCACTCATCTCATCCCTCCTGGGGAACCTTCGAGGGGCATCCCCGCCGCCCAGGCCCGACAACTTTCCCCTCCACGTGAACTCCCTGGGCAGGGAACGGCAAAAACGCGAGGGACACATCACGGCCATCTATGCCCGTGTCCCCCTCCCCAGCACCCGCAGCGCGGGAGGAACAGAGGGGGCCGGCAGGAGGGAAAGGCGGGAGAGGCGTGGGGAAGGCGCAGCATCCCAGCGTTTCGCCTGGCGGCATCGGCCCCTTCCCCTCCCCCGGCTCCGSGGCTCCGGCCGCCACCAGAGCCCCCGCCCCTTCCCCGCAGAGCTACGGCCTCGCTCTCGCAGCAGCGGCGCGGCTCACCTCTCTTGGAGCCGGGGCTGGGGCTGCCGCCGGCGGCTCTGGAGCTCTTGCGGGAAGCCATCGCACCTCCCGTCGGGCAGCGCAGGGGGCGGAGCGGGAGCGCGTCGGGAGCCGCCGTCGCCACCCGAGCCCTGCGTGCGGCGGGAGCGCGCTGAGGCCCCGAGCGGCCCCGCCCCCGCGGCCGGCACCGGCCAATCGCGCCAGGGGGGCGTGGCGCCGCTCGTCTCCGATTGGCGGCGGCGCCACGAGGGGGCGGGGCGGCGGCTCRCCGTGTGCGCGCGCCCGCCGCCGCCGGTGCCTTTGAACGTGGCAAGCGCGGGCGCGAGCGGCGGCGTCTCGCGAGGGTTCGGGCGCGGGCGCCGCTGAGGGGGAGAGGTCGGGGAGCCAGAGCTGGGTGGGCGAGAGTGTGCATTTACATGGAGATTCTGCCCAAAGCATCCCGTACCGCGTCCTGAACCGCCCTCCGCATTCGCAAAGCGGCCAGATTGTGGGAAACATCATCGATGTGTGTAAATGTCTAAAGGCCGAGAGGATGGAGTCAGGCTTTTTTCGACGGTGCCAAAGAATAGGACAAGAGGAAACAGGCAGATACTGATGCCCAGGAAGTTCAGCCTGAACGTGAGGAAAGAACTTCTTTACTGTGTGGATGACAGAGCACTGCATTGCTACATTGAGAGGTTGTGGAGTCTCCCTCASTAGAGTTATTCCAACTCTCCAGACACAATCCTGTGCCATGTGCTCTGGAACGACCCTGCTTGAGCAGGTGACCCACTGTGGTCCATTCCAACCTGACCCATTCTGTGACTGATTCTATGAACAGTTCGTCAAGAGTTCCTGAGAAGGCCTTTGCAACCAGCAGAGTGAAAGGGTTTGAAGTTTGTCTMATCAGACGATGAGCTCCCCAACAAGGGATTTTGAGGCTTTGAAAATACTTATAAGTGCCTGTGACAATATTTGCCTGTGGTGGTTCAGTTTGAGACTGAGTTAAATACCAGTTTGGCATAGCACTAAAAGTCTGAAAGAAAAAAGCAAAGCCCAGCTTTGAGTCCTGACCATAAAAACAGTGTTTCAGGTCAAAACAAACAATTTTGCGAATCAGAGCCTTTGCAAGTGGATGTGTAGAGAAAAAAGCCTTTTCTCAAATCAAATGTTGGCCCTGAGTTTTGGGTAGTAAAGCCATGAAGCTAACCAGAAACAGTAATTAACTGGAGAGCATAAATCAGTATTTTTAAATGGGATTTGCAATTATTTTGTCAAGTGACAGGATATCAGTGTGGGCGCACTGATATAACTTCAGACAGTAGAAGTAAAAGCAACTAGTTTTGGGAACATCAAAAGCAGTGATGCCTMCTTCTTYGTATYRCTCRTGTGAGTTAATAGGTGTCTAGTAGAGTTGAGTATCTGAAGTTTTCACTTGGTTATGGCATTCTTACCAGAGTCTGATTTTCACATGATGTGTAAGTACTTAATACATTTTGAGATGCTTTCCTATTGTTTGGTGAGACTAAAGCTGCTGGACTAGTTTAAAAGCTGCTAGGGAGGAGTAGATGTACTCATGACCATATGGATTTTATCACAGAAAAGCTAACAGGGTGAATTATTAACGATTCAGCAAATTGGAAAGTCCAATGCTAGGAATTAATTGTCCTAAGGAAAGCAATAAAAAATTATAATATGATACTGGGATTAGTGAAAAAATTTAATAAAATTTAGTAAAATTTAGTAATTAGTAAAAATTTTAGTAATTAGTAAAAATTTAGTAATTTAGTAAAAATTAGATGTGTGACTATATTCTTGCAAGTACCAACTACTGTCAATTGAGACAACAGCTATTTGTGGCACACGGTTTCCTGAAGCTATACTAAAGGAAATGACAGTTTGATAAGGAAAGAGATACTGAGAACATCGAAGCCACTGGACAGTCAGGGACACTTAGAAGCATATTGTTAATATTTCGCTGCGAACAAACTTTTTGGCCATAAATGGACCATCAAATTCCTTACTTCTGTTTCCTTTGGCACAGAGCTGCCAGCATTTTGTAATTGCTGTATTCAGTACCTGCTTCAGTAGACTCTTCTGTCCAAGAAGTCTCCCTTGCAAGATTAAAGTATATTCCCAGAGTTGCAAATGCTCATGCAGTATTGTTTATGATGACCACTATCCTTCTGCATGATCTTTGGAGGTTTCTGTTGATAACCTATAGCATCAAGAAGACTTTTCCCTCCCAGTCCACAGACAACTGGAAACTGAAGAAGAATGTTAGATAAGAGGGGCTATTGTGGAAGACAATTAGAGAATATCTCTGATCAGGCAGTTAAAATCTGATCATGATATGTGGTTTTGGACAAAGCAGACTTTTAGATTAATTTGCAGAAAGCAGTAGACCTGATTTTCCTACTGAAATCACCTGAGTACAATTCAGGTGCAGGCTATGGGATCCATATTGTGTCACTGAAGAAGCTTGGGACARCTTGATATTAGTTATTTTAGAGAAAGTAATACCTAATTTGATTTTAATTTGCCAAGCTGACCATTGTTGCAAATGATATGACAACCCCTTCTGACCTGAACTATAGTGAAAATTGAAGCAAATATTTAAAATGTCATTTTTGGGAAAGGCAACAAAGAAAAAAGCCAACAGTGTGGATRGGTAAATGTGCACATCACTTTTTAATCTGCTCAGTTGTTTTGGAGCTACATGTTCGGTGCATTTTAAGGGTGTGCAGGAAACCACAAGAAGATAAATATCGCCTTTGTTTGTAGGAGGAAAAGAAACCACGCAGAAAAAGAATGTAACAATGAGAAAGAAGCAAATTTGTAAGGCAAAGGCAAAGGCAAAAAAAAAAAAAAATAAAAATAGAGCAATAAAACCCAGAACTAATGAAAAGAGGAGTTATAAATAAAGGCAAAGGCTATGAGAGAGACCACAGTGCAATCAGCTGGAGTCTTTCCACTTGTATCAGGTTTTTTAAAAGAGAAATTAAAAATCCTTTATCTTGGCAAGAATCACATTTACCCTCGCTCCAATCTGTCTTAATTGACTCCATGTTGACACTACAGCTACACAAAATTTAAATTTTACTGCATATCATATATCATTGTATGAAAAGAATGAGCCCTGCTTGGAAAATAAATGCATTTTTTTACTGTGCATTTTGTTTCCATAAATACCTTTGCATTAGTGCAGTCACAGCTGTTTTGCTGTCCTGGTTCATTCAAGCACAGTGACTCTGCTTTTTGACAGAAATTCGTCCAAGGTGATAAGCAGCAATGAAACAATTACACAAGAAGAGGATTCAGTCTCTAGTCTCCTAACTTCTAGAAGAGCTGCAAATATATGACCTGTCTGTAACAGTCAAAAGAGATGCTGAGTGAAAGAGGAAGTATAAATATGAAAGAATGAGTGACATCTCCTAATTTAAAAGAACTATTAAATTAGGCCTGTATTTTTCACTTCCTGTATCATAGCTAAATAAGCCATTTTAAACCCCCCTTCACCTGTACCAAAATCAGTGCTGTAGTTTTCTGAGTTTATTTCCATTCATTTCCACTTTTATCTGAATTTGTTGCAAAGGCATCTGTTATGCTGCTAATTGGCTTTGACATTTCTTGTATGAAAAGGTATGATAATTCAAGGCTTAAAGGGTCCATCCTCATTCTGTTGGTGTCCCTGTAAATCATACGTTAATCATTCTAACTGACATACAGCTGTCCATTTAATAATAAATTGTTTCTGATAAATAAATGAGTTTCCATTCAAAGTCCATTCTCCAACCAGAATGGTAGAATTATTTTATGTCTTAATATATTGCATGGAAAAGAAGTAGGGAATTCTCAGGATGGCATTAAAAATAATGTGTTAACAACTCCAAGATAGTATATGATTTTCTGTGGAAAATGTAGGCATTTAGAACTTTAAGGTTTTTGATTGTTCAGAAAATATTTTTTTCATGCATGGTGAGTGAGCTATGCACCTTGCTAGCCAGTTGGTAAAGGTGTTCCCACCAGCAGGCTGTATTTAAAAATGTGCCTTGAGTAAATATAGGGCAAAGAGGGTGATGAACAGGTTTTGCTGTTGTTTTCTGGATTACCAAGTTGACACTTGAACTGCTGATCATTTTTCTGGTTACAGGCAGTTCTGAGGATCAACATYCATCCATTTGCATTTATCAGCCAAAATTCACTAACCACTTGTGGAGAAACAGATCGGATGTTTTGGGAAGAGGTGGAGACAAGAAGGTAAAAAGTGTCTTGGTTATCCAAACATAAACAGTTGCATTGTCTGTGTTGGTGTTCCACTTACAGTAGTTAAATCTGCAGTAAAGTAAGATATAGTTCAGTTGGTTATCCTTAAGGAAGAAATCTCTCTTTCATTTATTTTTAAAATTTACTTGCTTTTATGGCAGTGGACACCCATTATTGGATTTGTGCATTCTGATCGAAACTTAAAACATTTTCTAAATAGTTGGTCATACCGACAAATACAAGTCAGCCATTTGTTGGAAGGGCATTCAGACAGATGTAATTATCYAGAATATAAGCCACAAAGAACTGGAGCCCGATGAAGCATGATCAGGCATAGCTAAGGCTGAAGTGAAGTTTGGTTTAAAATTTCTAAGGTAAAATGTAGATCAAAGCTTTTTCTTGTTGCWCTCAGCTGATTTGTATCGACCTCACCAAGGAGTAACTCAAATAACATTTGGCCTTTGGATCAGTGGTGTGGCCTAGTAGCCTAGGATTTGTTACAGCATTGCTTGGATTCTGGAGGTCTTACTGCARATTTTGCCAGGTCTGATTCAGGTAAATTGATCCCTGTGAGTGTAATCAAAGCTGASAATGAAGCAAACTTCTCAGAGCAAGATTTTTTATCTGGTGATTAGATTTTCCATCAACTGTGAAGGTATTTTGAATTTAAGTGAGGCCTTTTGTCATGTCCCTATGCACCAGAACAGTAATGTGTGGATTTCTACAGCATGAAATGCCCAGAAGAAAGGAGTGAATATTTATTTGTGCACCTGTAACAGTTAATTGTAATGTGTATTCTTGGGAGACCATCARAATAAGCCTTGTAAGGTATTTAAACTGGAAGCTATATCTTCCAGATGGATTGAGAGCAWCTGATGGAGCTCAAATAGTAAACCACTGCAGAAAAAGACTACAATAAACCAGGATCAGTATTACTTAAATTATCTTAGATACAAATACAATCCTCATTAGAGTGGCAACAAGAGAATGAGGCTTAATCAGCTGTTCCCAGCACTTGCCATTATATGTGCCGTTGAAATTAGCAGGAAAAATAAGAAGGACAAGGTGCTTTCCTGCCTGCTCTTTTCAAAATATTTGAATGGTTTAGCAAAAGCAGGAAAGAATTAAAAATGTGTTTAGACTACAATTGCCTTTTGTAAAACTGCTGTGCAGGCTGGAGTGAAAGTAGTGATATTAAAATACATGTCTAAATAGCAAAACTTGCTGGTCAGAMGCTCTAGAATTTTGTTTGTTTTAAAATCAAAAACCTCTATTGGCCATAAATTAGGATTCTTAAGCTTGACAAATGTGAATAGATAAACAGAAATAGCAATGGATTTAATAAGTTGTCCTGATGGATAATACGTTTCTGCAATTTGGCAGCTTTCCAGATCAATCTGAATATCCTTATGAAATCAGCAATTACTAATAGCTGCTTGCCCCAGATGCCATGTCTGAACTAGTCTTGCTAGTTCCCACTAATAAATAATCATTTTTGTGAATTTATTTGTCTAATATTATTTATTTGTCTAATAAAATAAYATTTGTGTATTTTCCACATAAGAAAACAAATTGTCCAAGGAGCAGCAGATACACTGTGCCTAAATTCCTGAAGATTTGTTTCCTTTTTCTCCCAAAGCTCTCTCCCATCTCTGCTTCAGTAGCCTCCCATTTTCCACTGGGAATTGTGATCATCCCTGTGGAATATCCAGATACCGTGTACTGTCTGGTTAGTGCATAGCTGAATGGCTGCCATGTTCTGGCCAGCACACACTTGCTGATTAGTCATCCTGTTGGCAAATCAAAGAACTAAGTCCTCTCTAGTGAACTTTGTATCTTCAGTTATAAATAAATGCTGTTCAAGTTTATTTAATATATGAACGTTTCTGTAGCCTTGAGAGGCTTTTGCATACCTTGTCATTCCAGAAATAAAATGGAGAAGTTTCAGTTAGCTGTATTTAGAAGAGTTTAAAAACTGAAAGCACCTGCTAARACTGGGTAAACAATAGTTAGTATTGTTTTTAAAAAGAGCTGTAATTGATAGAACTTGCCCTGTAGGAGGCTTTTGCAGTCCAGGCCACTTGCTTAGGGATCCCCCAYAGCTAATTTCAGTCTGTCTGTAATAAAGGGCCAAGGCAGCAAATAAGATGAGTAGTATTCTCTTCAAAATCACACATTTCAGTAAACTAGAACTGATCAAATGCTAGAACTCTGCCATGCTCTTTCTTTGCAAATAATTCYGAGGAGAATAACCTGTAGCGTGAACTCTCACACCTGAGTTTTTACGTGCCTCTGGAGACTACTTCTGCCTAGGGTAAGCACATCCACATACCCACAAACTCACAAGAAATGCGACTTCTTAGTATGGAGTCAAGTTCTTATGTTTATATCAGTTTGTGCTAGCATTTCTGGGCTACAAACCTATGGCCAGAGGTTTGTACAAGGTGAAAAAAATACAGCTTAAGGCTCCTGTTTTCATGAAGCAAACTATATTTCTCTCTAAGCCTATCTCACTTTTCAGTGATCCATGTAGCAGCTGAAGAAACAGAACTTAATCATAGAATCTTGGCACATTCACTTTTCATTAGGCAAGTGACTTTTAGTAATAAAATGCTCTGTGTTTTATTCATTAATCTTTGGAGCTTGATGAKGTGAGTAGAGGATGTGGACAGATCTGAAAGGAGTTGGTCTAAAAATCACTGTATTTCATGACTCCCTTGAGATAGATAATGAACTTTCTTATTTTCTGTCTGGTTAGCTTTTACTGC
>NW_026623930.1:115655-122733 GCF_030028575.1 Malurus melanocephalus | reverse complement strand
TGCAACCGTTTCTTTTCTCTTCATTTACATTTTTCTTTTTGTGGTTTTGGTTTTTTGTTTTTTTTTTTTTTTTCCCTTGTATTTCACTATAACAGTTCAAGAAATTTCTATTAAAAATTTACTGGACTGGTAAGATTTATACCTGATTGCACTTAATGACTAGTAAAAACCAATTTTTTGCTAAAATTTTCAAATTGAAAGAGGAATTTYTTCATTTCTTTGAAGTAGTCAGACACATTAACTCTTGTTTAGGTGCAGTATAACTTAAGAAAACACTTGGCAGTAATGAACATTCAGGGCAGCAGTATGCATACTTGCTGTGCTATTAATTTTGTGCCCCCTCAGTGAGAAGATGGGKGTATGTATTTGGCAATCAAAAGAATAAAGTCTCTGACACAGAAATGTGGGACTTCTTTTGATTGACATGACGTAGCCAAAGCAGGTCTGTTTGCAAGCAAAYTGGAAGCAATATATTTGATTAAATACATGTAATTAATATGTGCCGTGATAAAATATGTAAATAATAAAAATTGTGTCTCTGTGTGTGCATCTGTGTGTGTGTGTATTAAGCAGCCTGAACTGGGTGGGCAGGTACAAAGGCATAGCCCAAGAGTCAGCCAAGGGGGAGAGTGGGAATCAGAGGTGTTTGATTTTAATGGAGTGGGAACAGGATGCCGGAATAGCTATTTGTTAAGAGCCTGTTTGCATAAAGTCTTTGTGRTGCACTGAGTTGCCAGCTGCCAGTTCCATCTGGCAGGTATAAGCAAGTGTTTTCCTCTGGGGAGCAGGTAGTAGTAATTCATTTTACAATTTGGGCATCTTGTAGGTGTGGTGGCCATGATAGTGCGTGCTGTAGATTATAAGGAGAGACTACTTTGCAGTGGAAGTGCACTTTCAGTCCAATGAAAAGTTTTCTGGTTTGTGGCTATGGAAAATCAGATACATTGAAGGGTTGTCAGTCATTCTTAATAATTCAGATGACTTTGAGCTTTGAAACTKATCCTATTTTCATCTGATTAGTCAAACTAGTCAAGTTTAAGACTAAGTCCAGGAAAATTGACATTSAAAATAGCAAGCTTAAAAAAACCTAATAAGATCTTCAGACATAATCTTTAACATTACACATGCTAAAGTTCCTGCATTTTTGAGGACCTTCAGCTTTCATTCCCTTGTTTGTATGGAATGGAGGCAGGGTGCCAAGTTCTGTGTATCATAGTCACAAACAGCAGACTGCCATTCAGAGCATGAGTGGGCCCAAGCTCCACGAGCTGACAGATATCTGTCATTTGTCTGACATCTGACTTTCCACATCAGGACTAAAATTATTGTTTCTCATCAGTTAAGATGCTGATTTCCTTTKCCCATAAGTTGCACTTTATAATAAACACTGGTGTACTTTCTTCTATGTTCTTCATTTTTTTCACATACCACCTTAAAACTCTTGGCCACAAAAAAAAAAAAAAAAAATATCCCATGGTGAGGCCTGGTGCATTGTAATCAGCAGGATGGTAYCATTTCCTAGTACTCCTTGGCCATCTGTATGTGGTCCACTATGCTGACTTAGGGGATGTGTTCCTTTGCTGGGAGGAGGAGCCTGTGTTTTATTGTGATGGTAGAATTCTTTTGATGTTAGCTGCTACAGCAATGTGAGTAAGAAAATAGCTGAATGGAGTAATGTCAACAACAGAATCTGTCCTTGTGTTGTTGCTTTTTTGTTTTCTGTGTGAAATTTGTAAGCAYGACTYCTACACTGGCTCCAAGATAGTATTGAATGGCACATAGAGCTGGACTGTACCAACTGTAACTCTTGGTTTCAGTAATTTTTATTGATTTTCCTCTGTAAATTCTCTGGCCATAGGTTTGTAGCCCTCAAGTTATGTTATCTGATTTGATATGTACTTGCCTATGGAGTCTAAGATCAAACTACCAATAAATCTTTACCTTGGTTAAGGGCTTACAATTCTGATGCTTTTTTCTCAAACTTCTATGTATTTCTGCAATGAAGATTCAAATTCATTTTAGTGGTAAAATTTCCACTGACTTCCATATACAAAGTCATTCTTTATCTTTCTGATTTTATCAGGCTACTACTTTCTTTGTAGTAAGGTGTTTTACAAACTGTGCCATTATCCTTTGTCAGTAGGTGGAAGGTGATGTTGTGAACATCCAGTTACAGTGCACTGTGAGACTTCACTGCAGATGTACAGGAAGATAGTAATATGAACCTACAACACCTATCACAACACATTAACTGAAGTAGTGAAGTGTTGAGCCTAATGTTGAAAAGAGGATATCTGATTTCAAGAACCTGTTTGCTTTACTCATGACTGGCTACTAAAATGGCATTAATGTTAATTTAGTAAAACAGCCTGTGAACCTTTTGCATGCCGGTACATTTGGAACATAGTGTTTTATTAATGGAAAGGTATTTGAACTTTGGGATGGAGCTGAAAAGGGTGGGGGTGTGGGAAAGGGACAGGTAAGAAGAAGTGACAAGTACAGTTAAGGGTATTTTATGCATTCAGGTGGATAAATATGACTCAAAAAAATTTAATATCTTAAACCCAAATATACTTTACTAAATCGATTCAACTGTCTTTAATTACATTTTTGTAAAATCCAAGTGTAAGCCAGAATGTGGGCATCAAGTGGACTTTACTARAAAAAATACAAGGTAGCAGAGCTTTATCCCAGAATCCTGTAGTGTAAGAGGGGTATCTCAAGATATAGCAAACCAAGCAAGTGTCTTTGCTGTCACTGTCACGTCTTCTTTCAATGCAGCCCACTTTAGGCTCTCTCTTTTGTTCACATCATTCCAAAGGCAGGGTAAAAATACCATCTTTTTGTTTGTACAGTATATAATAGTTCAGGTTCAAGTACAGTTTGTATGCAGTCCTAATGGATGAGTTTGTATGTGGTAGGTTTATGTGTGAGCTTAAAYGTGTGTATACATATCTATTTATTAAAGCCTTTCTATAAACAGGCTACTGATAAAAAAATTCTCATAGAACTTTCCAAGTTTTTAAAATAATGCTAAAGCATTTCTTTTGACCTACATATCCCAAGGCATGTCTTGCAATGTTTTCTATCCATGATAGCCTCGATTGCAAAAGGAGGAATTTGTCTTAAGTCTTTTTAAATTTTCTTTTCCCTTTCTCTTCTAATAGYGGTAAAATATCTGAGCTTCTGGGACTGATTGCAAAGCTGGCCCTCCTGCACACCCTTGTGACTGTGAGTAGCTGGATTTTCATTGGGGGTTGCCAGTGGCAATATGGAGGCTCTGGGGAGTAGGAGGATCTGTTTACTTTTCATTGTTACYGAGTTATGTGATTTGATCTGAGGAGTATTTATTGTCTTGTTTATGTATTATTGAAATCTTTAAAATGCACCTATGATGCCTACAACATTGAAGGGTGCCTTTTAAATCATGTTATCTAGTAAGTATAAACCAATTAAATTGTGTGAAAACATACTTGCAAGTTATAATCAAGGAAGTCTTTTAGATTTTTTTTTATAAATTTGAATAATTTTATGATGCTGAGCTTATTTGTCTGAGTGTAAAGCTATGCATTTTGTRTAACATTCTCATTTKCAGTGCCTGGTGGACYGTGAAAATAAATTGAAAGTAAAATATTTAATGTAAATGAAATTACCTTGGAAGCCATCTGCATACTGAAATATAATACATAATAGGAATTTATTCTTTTTCCTCAAAKAATCCTATAACAGTAAAAAGATAAGAGAACAAGATTTAATATAAAGAATCAGTTCTGTGGTGCATGTAGTCTAGAAACAGTAATAAGCTTCTGCCAAGGAAAAGGTTAAAAAACAAGTATCAAGATCTATGATTCAGAGAGCCAGCTACTCAGGACTGCACATGTGAGGAACATTCCTTTCTAATCTTTGTAGGTGATCGGGTTATGCCCTGGCGTGGGACCCTGGAGTGCTCATATTACCTTAAGCTGGCTCAGCAAGTGACTGTTCTTGAGTTGCCAACTAATCACCCAGCCCCTTAAAAAATTTTTTACAGCAACCTCTGTGTGCTGTATTCGTGTCACAGGGAATGTAATGTTACTAATATAAATCCCTCTTATRTTAAATTGTCTGTCCTTTAGCTAGAAAGGTAATAAATTGTTTCTAATTACACAAAACAGAAGTCTGTTTTTTATTAGGAACTTCRTAATTCTTTGGAAATACAACTTTTCTTTCCCTAGACAGGAAGATTCTTCTATTCATTATTTTTACTTTAAGAAAGCCTTGATATTCCACTGTCTTTATTTTTGGTCTTTGATTCTATCAAGCATTTATTTATTTTAAACTAAGATAACCAAAAGAACTCCAAGTTTTTTCAAGGGTTTTGTAATCAATATGTTCAATTCTTCTGGATAGAAACATCAGAGCTAGGAAGGAAGATGAACWGTTTGGCACCAAAGGAAAAGGGGAACAACCTACTGTGTGCAACATAATTTACATGAATCATTCTGTTGTTTATTCCTTGTTCCACACAGTACTGTTTTCTTCCTGCTTTAGATGTTCTTGCTAGGTTAATATTTTGTAATAATGATAGGACAAACACAAATTTTGTGGTTTGTTAGAGAGTCAGGAGTAGAGAGTCATCCTGACTTAACAGGCAGGGAATTGTGAGTATTTAAGTTTTACAGTATAACCTCCAAAGTTTCTCCCCAGCTGAAATTTTCCTGTCATTTTGAGGGAAGCATCTGTAGTTCCAAGAAACTGGAAAAGCCTCTCTGAATAAACAAGAGCACGTCTAGCATTCTTGTTCCAAATTCTTCATCTTGAGGATAGMAGATGTGGTCCGTGGGTCTGGAGGATCTATTTCAGTCTGTGGTAACCTACAGACTTGGAGTGGCATGGGGTCAGGCTGAAATATTTGCAGTTACAGCAGCAGAGAAGGGACTTTCCTTGGCTGGCWCAGGAAAAAGTGTTGTAGCTGCCCRATGGTAATACCRAGCTGATTTGCAGGAAGGGTCCYCTCAAGTGTAGTTGTGCAGCAGCTCAGAGAGTTCATGCTTTGTGTAACCCAAACAGGCAGCACAAACCTGTACACCACAAACCAGGCAGCAGTGGCASACTTCATGTCACACAAATTAATCGAGCCAAAGCACAGAGAAGCAGAACTGTTAATACATATRTTGCTGGACTGAAACAGATTGAAAAAAGAGCCAACTTGAGATAACTGGACCCACAGGTTAAATTGTAGCTCAGTAAACCTGATAGCTTTAGGAATGATGTTATGAACATACTTCTGTTACATGGTAGGTTTTGTTCCTTTTATTGAGTGTRTTGCTCATAAATGTGCACATTTAATAGAAATATGATTGTGTGCCTTCTTTCCTCACATCTCTTTTTTGTAAGTGCTATCAGATCTCAGTTTTCCAGGGGCTGAATATGCGGAAACATGGTAAATGTGATTAATGAACAAGCAAATCCAGCAAACTGTAGTGGAAGATATGACTGGAAAAAGGAGAAAGCTCCAMTGGAAACCAAAGAACCTCTAGCTGAGCCAAACTGRTGGGTGTGAATAGTGRAGGTGTGGCTGTACTTTTAGAACACGGCTGGCCTGCACGAGGCAGTTCAGATGACTCTGCCTCCAATAATGTGGTTAAGCCACCTCCTAGATAATCTAGATARAGTCACCAGAGATATTCATAACAGTTAGTTATCAAGTAAATAGGTGGGTCCCTTCCCTGCTCACAAAGCCTCCCAGGAATAAAGAAAAGGTGAGCAGGGAGATGGTTTAGCTTCTGAAATCCAGAAACACAATCCTGATCACCTGGCTGACCTGTTGGTGCCTGGAGGTACAAAGCAGATCGTAAAAGATTTGACACAGTAATGTTATAAAGAAGATTCAAACCAAATAGGATTGGAATAGGATAGACCTTCTTAAGGGTTACTTAACCATAGCACCTGTATTAACAAAGAGTAGCTCCCAAAGACAGTTGTTACAGTAGCATGAAGGTCTGGGACTGCTCAGATCTTTAAAAGCATCCTGTAAGCAATACTCAGAAGGCTGTCATAAATACGAACAGATCCTAGCTCACTGTTGGTGCAGCTGAGCGCCAAAGAGCAATTTCTGCTTTYGTGCCAAAATAAAGCAGACACAGATTCAGATCACTCAAGGGAATGTGAAAAGATCTATAAAAGACACTGCACAGAAATCTGCGCAGTAATACTTGCACATATCGCTGCTGATTCAGCCTTTGTATTTAAAATGTCTCATCTCTTTTGAGAGACTATACTTTAGTCTTTTTTTTGAGAGAGTATTTTGAGTACCCATACTGACCAAAAARAAAAAAAAAAAAAAGAAAAAGATTAGTTGTAGTCACATGTTTTGTATTAGTGCAAGGGTTTAAAGTGGGGCTGTTGTATGCATAGGGATAAAAGGTCAGGGTTTTTTCTGAGGTATACCTATCTATGTGATGTTTAGATTGTAGAGTCAATTTGCACTGCCTCTGACCATGGCTGAGATCAGAGCAGAATCTTCTTGCTGAGGAGCGGCACAAAGTGCAGAGATGCATTCTGACCTAGTGGRTTCACAAATACAGTTCAGCATTTCACAGACTTAGCAGCTCAGTTTTGAAGACACTATGTGTGTATAAATGAGCTTAGCACAGTTCCTGACCTAATGAGCTCTGACTCTTGCTRCTGCACGATAACTGGGGCACCGAGCTGCACTAATGCAGCTTTGCTGCTCCGTGGCCTGGAGCTGGCTCATTGTTCTTAGATTCCTATGCAGAATGTTGRGCCCACACCACACTCTGAACAGTCAGGGTCTGTTGAGGTCTGTCTGCACCCATCAGTGCAGTGATTTGGGACATTGTTTTCACGGTCCTTTGAATGAGACCCAGATGAGTCTGGTTCTTCTGCTCTTTGGAACTCCTCTAGTAACTTTTTGGACACTAAATSGAGTGTTTTTCAAGCTTGTGATTTACCATCATTGGGTGAAGAATAAAATTACTTTATTCTAGGGAAATACGAGTTCAAAACACCATATTGTATTCTGAGACAGTGACAAAAACTGATATAAACAGCTGGCAATAGTTAGGGCATTTGTTTG
>NW_026623930.1:78855-115522 GCF_030028575.1 Malurus melanocephalus | reverse complement strand
AGATGTATAAATGTGCCATTTTGGCAAGGTGTCATTTTCCAGTTCATTGCTTTGGAATGTCATGTGAATAATGTGCATTCGCATTACAAGTCACTTTAATGGGTAATTGGATAAATGCAATTTAATGAGAGAAATGATTTTTTTGATCAATGTTTATATAATTCATCTGTCAAGAAATTACCCTTACTATAATATAACATTAAAAAGACAAAATAAAATCATGAGATGAATAAATTATCATGCACTGAACATTTGTGTTAGAATATGCCCCTTCCTCTTTTCAGTTGTGTGTGTTTTTGCAAGTAAGGCTTTTGTACGGAAAGAAAATAATTTTATGGGGCAAATGAAGGTTTGACAGTGATGTCCATTTTGCTTCAGTCCAAATTTAGACAGAGGCTTTTGTGCTAGAAGTGTCCACGTGGTCTCCTGTCTCAAAACCCTGAGGCAGATGCACAAGTCCTGGTGTACACAACTTTCCTCACAACAGAATCCCAAAGACTTCTGTGGTTGCTAAAGATGTTGCGTCAACATATTCAGGTTTCTGCTTAAGAATGATTGCTATGGTTCTTGTAAGAAACTACCTTAGGACTATTGGGATTATAAGAAGGAGGAGGCTTAGATTCATTTTGCCTGATGTTGGTGATCTGGGCTGCTAACATTCAAAGGTCAGGAAAAAGACTGTTGTCAGAATGCAGGTTGTATCTGAGATGAAGATGAGTGTAGACCATGGACTGGCAAGGAGGACACTCTGATAGAGGAAGGTATTTGTCAGTCTGTATGATCAATTTTGGCTCTCAGAGTGAATGTCTTATATTTTTGTTGGACCCTAAGAATGTTCTGACACTGCTGTCAATTAAACATTAACTTACCTCTTCATCTGACGCAATGTTCCCAGATTTATTTCTATTTTTTATACTGTTATTCCCTTGGCCAGTGTTTTGGGATTTGTACTAGGGACTACCAAATGGAGGTGTAAACTGAAAAGCCGATTGTCATACCCTGGAAATGGACTTGTTTCTTTTACAGGCAGAGAGCAGAGTGGGTTTTCCTACAGCTTCTCTAGGGACCTTTATACTACCCCACTGTGTAAGAGACTATTGACTCTGTACTGGGGTGAAATTTTCTATGTGATTACTGCTTTCAATTTCCAAAACGAGTACGGTGAGTTAGTTTGAGCGCAGAGCAGATGAAAGTAACAAAGGGCCTTAACAGAGAAGTGTGTATTCCTCTCAGGGCAGGCAGCAAAATCACAAAGTTGTGTTTGCAAACTTATGTTTGCAATGTTCACAGGTACATTCTCTGCTGTTCTTACATAATATAAAACAGTGCTTAATCTGTTACCTGGGTTTGGGGGTTTTTTCCCTCCAAGGAATTTTAACATCTCATCTACTTTCCAGTATCTTACTGAGACCTGAGACCCTACCTAGTSAATTAGTCTTTTGCCTCTATGGCAACAAATAAGTCCTATTTATTCTAGCTCAGCATGTAGTTACTTTTTAGGACACCTACATAATGCTGCTTACTCTTTCTGTAAGAGTATGATTGAAATTTTATTTATTTTGAAAAAAAGAAAAGTATCAAGACTATTGACCAAGAGTTTTTTTTTAATATATTCATCTGAATATTTTAGGATTGGTTAACATAAAGTATTCACTGCTGACAAAAAATGGAGCTTTGCAGAAATACATAAAAGCATTTTAGTGCTATTAAACAGTCTAAAAACAAAAGGAGAATTAACTGTTTTGTTTTTCATGGTCTATTTGGAAAAAATRCCAAATACTAATGCAAATTATATCTTTCTAACATATAATACAGCTGTTATTTGTAGTATAGGCAGTATTTTTTTTCATTATTTTCAAAAATATGTAGAAGTTATTATCCTCTTTGTAGCCTAGTTATAAGATATATYGCACCTAGCCAACACTTCTTTTGTGTTAATTTTTCAGTTTATGCTAGGTACTTGTGATGTTTTTGAGAGTAATTACAACCGTGCTGATTTTCTGCTGTGAATATGTCTTTTGTCTTAAAGGAAGCAAAAAATAAAAATCAAAATGTAAAGGTTGTACATTTCCAATTATAATTCCATAAACCCAGTAATTTRTTTTCTAACCAAACTAATCCGGGGCAGAAGTTTTTCTGAAGAGWTTTGTACCCAACAGCAAAACTCAATTTGCGGCTGTGGAAAAGTGCGTCTCTCTTTAACAGCTTAAGCTCCTGCCAACAAGGTTGCAGATCTGGTGTCTCCTGAAGCTCCTCCTACTGCGACTCATTTCCTGAGTTCAGTGAATAGGTAGGAGGCTTTCACCACCTTGGGGTGAACACTTGAGTGAGGTACTGGTGGTCCCTTGCTGTTGAAGCAGAGATTTTTAACACAATGGCGATAACAGTCGTGTACTGCTGCAGTCATGCAGTGTAACACTGCAGTATTGTTTGGAAAACATTCATTTCAGTGATATCTCTGACAAAAATCCCTGTCCAGGCCTTTCTGCCCTTCCTAAACAGGCAGCACCAAAGGAAAAGAGTGCTCGGAGTTCCTACTGAGTGATTCAGCACTTTTCAGTGTYTGTTTCAGTGCTATGTACACAGAGAGCTCATTAATATGTCTTTTTGTAATGTTGTTTGTCCTTTTCCCAGTGGAAAAAGTAATATGCTGCTGTTCCCATGACTTTTYCCAATTCCCAATCTGCGCATAAATTTCCTCCTCAGCAGAGGAAAATTATCATGCAGTGACATAGAGAATTTAAAACTCAGTAGCACTTCTGGAATAATACCCTGTTTTGACTCTGCCTTCCAGAATACAGTGGCACGCAGAGCCTCGTTATGGCTGTTGCAAAATGGCTTTTACTGTAGCATCTGGTTTTGGTCAAGCAGGGGTATTGCGGGTCCAAAGGGACTGTGGCTGCAGCTCTCTGGGAGAGAGTACAACTTTACCCTGRTTTCACAATATTTTCTGTGGGAGTTCACAGCACATAACTGACCATGTAATTCACTTGCGCTGGTATTCCCCTGTCTCTTCTCAAAAAAAAAGCCTCTTGTTCTACTAATTATCACCAGACTATTTTGAGTAATATAATGTCCTCCTTTGATTTTTTTTTTTTTTTTTCTGGGAGTTGAAACTGTTAAAACTTCCAATATTTTAAAAATTGTTTTTATCTTAAATCCTGTAGATGTTATTATTGTGAGCAATTTAGGGATTATCTTGTAGCAGTTTTCAGGTATTCTGTATTCTTCCTGAAAGCTGACTTGCTCAGTCACTAGAAATAGAAATTTTCTGTTGGACTGCTAAAAACACTACAGCTAGTGAAATTCTTCTGGAACACTGGATGAAAACATGTGGGAGTCCTAGAGAAATTCCCACAATTAGACAACATTGTCAGTCCCTGGATATTTGAATTTGTTTGGGACATGGAAACATTTCTCCTTTATTTTTACCTTTGCATGGAGGCTTTTTTTAGTATCATGTAAAGTTAGTTGTATAGTGCAAAAATATGATAACCTTAATACACTGTTTGAAGATGGAAGGACTGTAATTTTAAGAGCTGTTAACCTAGACATTGTTACCAGACTATCAAATTATGTTATATCAGCTATGTTGTAAACTAGGATGAGGAGTAAACAGAACRTTAATACAATTGGCAGGCATTTAAAATAATAAAAGGAAAATTCATTAATCATCTGAAGTTTATAAAATACTTTCAAGGTCTATCATTTCAATGCCATGTGCTTGACACAGTACAYAGTATTCCTCCGGAGCAAAATTCCTGACCAGTCAGGCACATACCAAGGGAGAGATTTGTGAAACTATTTCAATGGTGTGCTATTTTTGCCATATATAACAAAGCTGCTTCTCACAAATGCTCAGGTTTCACTGTATTCATATGTGGTTGGCAAMCCTGATTCTAGGAGCAAGAGTCTCGATGTTGAGTATTGTGCCCATGTTYGCAGGTTTGTTTTAATCTGCTAGTATCTTGGAAATTTTACTAGCTTACAGTGGTCAAAAAAATACTGTTTCCTGGTTGTACAACAAGTTCCTCTGGAAATCAACTTTATAAGAAKAGTAGCACGGGAATCTAATGCAGCAACTCTTGCAAACATTCCTGCTTACTCTGAGAGGAGTATTAGGAAGCACATTCCTTCTCTGTGAACGACTAAGAATTTCAGGCAATTTCCTTACTGTTCGTTAGAGGTCAGTAGTGAAGCACGACGGAAAGGAGTTGAGCAAGCATTTAAAGAACTCAGTTTCCTTCTGTTCAGGATTTGAGACAGGAAAAAAAAAAAGCTGATTTCCAGATGTAGAATTTAATTATAGTCTCTTAAAAGACATTTCATGTTAAAATGAATGAAGATATAGTTTATGAACACTGGATAAAACATAGTAATGAACTCCTTGGCAATATTTATTTAATGTTCTAGAAGAGTATCCAGGAATTGAATCCATGCTAGATGATTTTGTAGGCAAACCCAACAGATTTAAATTACAAWCTAAAGGTGTAATAATTAGCTCATTGTGCCTCCCAGCAGACATACATTACATGAGAGAAAGTCACATTGCTGCTGACTATCATTTCACTTCTCCCAAGTCAGTGCTGTAGGGATGGTGAGTACCATCTAAAAGTTTCAGGTTTTATGACCTCATTTGTATTTTAATATCACTGTCAAGTCACAAATACATGCAATGTAGCTCTTACTTGGTCAGTGATGTCCTGAGTAGACATCTGATTTTCCAGTTTCAATATGTGTCATTAAGACTCATCTCCCCTCTCCTCTAAGGCCCATTATGGCTCCAATCCAAATTTCACCACTGCTAAGACTCCACTGCCTCCTACAACTTTTTTGTCAGCACCCTAAAATAGTAGACCCAGAGGGACTAACAGCTCATATTGGTAACAATGCTGAAGCAGTTTAACAGTTTAAAACCAATGCTTTTAAACATTTTTGTGTAATTTACAGAATCTGAAAAAAAAAAATTCTTCTTCAGTCATCTAATTGCAGAGTGAAGAATCACTGTGATTTTCATTTTGGTCTTAGAGACAAAATTATTAGTGTACTAAATCAAGTAAATTGCATATCTTGCAAAGGTAGGTTATTTTCTGGATTTAATAATGCAAAATCAATAGAAGCATTTACTGCATTCTAGTGCTTTCTGAACATGATCCGAGACAGTTTTTCAAAAAATGGATTTTCAGCACTCGGTCTGCTGTGAACTGCTGCCGAGGCAGTTCCTTGTAAACCACTCCCAGCAGTCTCTGCAGTTAACATCTTCCTTCCTCATCCCCTCTTCAAGTTTTGCTCAAAGCTTCAGCCTTTCCATATAAGAATAAAAATCACAGTCAGTCAGCACAAACATATGCCTCTCTCTTATGGAAGTTTATAGGATTTGGAGATGTTTATAGGATTTGGAGATGAATATAAAAAAGGGTGCCCTTAAGAATACAGAACTTCATTCCTTCCCCATCCCATTCTCTCCGCTTGGTAAGGAGCTGAGCTTTTTCCTATTGAAATCAAACAAATACTTCTTAATGGCTTTTTCTGCAAGTTAGAATTACCTTTTAAAAAGAGAATGTTCCTTYCATCAGTATCAGGGATATACATCCATCTCCATACACTGCCCTGTCCAAGCTATCTGGTTGCAATCATAATAATCTCAAGAATTATTATCTCCAATTGGTTAATGGAATAGTTTTTTGAGTATGACTTATGCTAAATATGGTATATTAAAATATCTGAAGAACTCAGACTCCCAAAACTGAATCTTGCCGTGATGGACAGAACAGAGTTACCTGTTTAGACTGARGTGCCAGGAAACCATTAGAATATTCTACTTCCTATTTGCATAGGATATAGTTATTCCCAGGAGCATAAACATTTTTAACGTGAGGTGGTAGAGTCAATGTGGTAAGTGAAAACCAACTGCATTCTTGAAAGAATCTCAGGGACTGTATGTATATTCAAAAATTTTCTGGGCTAGACTTCAACTTCCAGAGTATTATAACATATATTGACCTTGTTATCTTTATTTCTCTTTCAGCAAAACAGCAGAGAAGACATGCTGATCTGACTGAGAATTGTAACTTTCAGGCACTGCTGTAGGTTACACTAAAAACTGCTCAGGCATCCCTGGTTGTCTGTGCTTGGTTCAGTGCAGTTGTGCTGGTCTTCTCTCCAGGAAATGTTCCAGAGCAATGGTCTAACACAGCAAGTGTGCTGTGGACCTAAACCATCCTTACCTTCTATTCTGCTGGCACTTCRAGATATGTAATATGATGGTAAATGTCTCAAAGTGTTGAAATCCTGATCTGAAAACATTCTGCACCAACCGAGTTAGTTATTTTTTTTTCCCAAATGATTTGCCAATGTGAGACCCAACCTAGAGGCAAAATAAATCTCATGCTGAAAAGGAATGGAAGGAAATCAGAAAGGGTATTTCTTTGTGTATCTTCCTATTTGCATTATTATGTAACTGTCTATAGCAAGCTAAGATGCCTAAATAAAAGACCATAGAACTTTTTTTTTTAATTTTACATTTTTATATGTTTTTTTTCAGCACTTGTGGGAAAACTGGCAAATTCAACACTTGTTTGCATATGTTTTGCAATACACTATGGCTTTACTACATGTTGTTTCTCTCTCTAGTTATATTTCTAAAAACCTGCTCAGGTCTATCCTAACTCTGTTGCCACTTTTCATCTGTTTTCAAGGGAGTCAGTACATAATGCTAATGAATACTCCCAGATAGATGACAAAATGGTCATTGAAATCATTCTTTTCTTTTAAAASCTCTCTACTGAGCATGAAGGTAGCATAGTTGTTTTGTGTGAGAAGTTCATGATACAGGTTATATGTTGAAATGGTCTTTTGCTGAATGAGGATTGCCATATCAGGCTGTGGTTTCAGGTGACTGCAATGCTAAGTCTAAGTCCTGAGAAGCTGTTAGGTGATTATTTGAATTCTAAGTAGCCAAAGAGATTCTAAGTGTCCTTTAATGCCTTACAGAAAAAGTAGTAACTCCCTGCCCCCCAGTTTCAGAACTGCTCATAATTTTTTTATTTCAGTCAACTGAGATCAATTGAGGAAAGACCAGAAAAGTTATTTTTAGTCATCTGACTGGTTCCTGCAAAGCCAAAGCAGCTGGAGCACTATTACCATGTAACTCATTGAGAGGAACCATTACCATTAGTCACATTAATGTTTGATCACACCATTAGCTTAAGCGATCTCTCAATCAACATCCATTTAATTTTTATTTCATAAATAATTGTTTCTGTGAAGGACAGGTGGCTGGCTCTAGCCTTGACAGAAATCTGAGGGGGATGCTCCTTCCCCATTTAAGCTTCTGGTACAGGATTAAAGATGTTTTGGATATTCTGGTCTGGGGTAAAGACAGWTTGTACAAGAGTGGGCAAAAATTAAATAATATCTTCACAATCTCAACTAATCAATAAACTATTGTTGGCTAAACTCTGAATAGTCCTTTCACAGATCTATACCATGYTGAGGGTCTTCTTTTATGGCTGTTGCATGACCTTTTCTGGAAAGAATGATGAAAATATTTGAAGAAGTGCAAAACTTTAATTTTGAAAACTACAGAAGTTTTAGMCTATTTCTCAAAAGGATGCTTTTGCATAAAAAATTTCTTAAGTTCCATATGAAAAAGTAAAATTTATATTCCATTCTTCCTGGCAATATTTATGCCAGGAAGAATGTCAGGAATATTTATTTATATTTCRTCACTGAACTGAAATCTGTACTCACACTGTGGATTCTCAAGAACACTTAATTAGATTTAAACATACTTTTAGAGTTAAGCATATGTTTTAGGGACATGATGGAGCACCTTTACTCAGTTAGAGCTTGGATGTTGATTTTAATGAGCGATTCTAAAAAAAAATTAAGAAAATATTTCAGCCAGTGTTATTTCATAAGTAAGGTCTTTAATGTGTATCATACACAGTAAACAGTATTATACTCACTATTAGTGCATGTGTGATTYCTAGAATACATGTTCCTTCACATCTGGCATTTCTGTGACTGAGTCCTTTCCCTTGGAAATTTCTTCTTTTCACTATGAAGATCTCTCAGATAAATGTTCTGTGTTAAAATACCATTTGTCTTCTGTAGATTTTGAAGTGAAATTTGATTTGTTTCATTATTTGGGCTTTATGTTTGCATCCAAACATTTAAAAACTGCATTGCTGTACTTTCCATTAGAAGATACCTATGAAAATACATGAAAGAGTAGAAGATTTCAAGTCAGAATTAATTTGCTTTTCACAATCCTTGTAACATACTTATGGGGAAAATACAAACCCTTTGGTGATCTTATTTTTCTGCTCTGTGATTTCATTACTAGATGTAGAAATATTAAAATTCATTAGGGTAACAGGTGACTGATTACTCAATGATGCAGCAGAATTAACCTATTGTAACCATAATTAAAGAGGAAATGTGTTGCACACTGCTCATGCAGTGGGCATTAAATGCGTTACATGGAAGAAGCATATATAACCTTATTGGTTACCAGCAGTTCCCTAATAAATTGAGATAATTAATTTCTGCTGAACATCTTGCCTATAGATGTAAGTTTAAGCTTACCAAAAGTATTTTCAGAGTTCTGTCTTTTTCAAAGTCACCTCCAAATAAAATAGCTGGGAAAAAAARTCAATTTTTACAACTGAATATCTGTATTTCTCTTACTGCTAAATAAGAAGTTTTGGCTGAAATCAAAGACTCATGAAGTAAGATCCATGGGAAGTAACCAGTAAAAACAGATCTCTTTTTGCCCTGCTTTACATGTTTCCTAACCTGTTTAATGCTTATGTGATGAGTACACTGAAAGAGACAAAAGTTCTCAAACCTCCACCTTGTCATAGTGATGGAAAGTGATGGAAAGTGATGGAAAGCTCTGTCAGTACTGGGACACCAGCAATATGTGTGAGGATACCCAACAGCCCTCCCAGTACTTGGTGGGCTCTCCAGCCCTTGGGAATAAGACTCCTGCAATGTCCTGCATCCATGGCTTGCCTAACCCATGTGATTCCTGCAGAAAGAAAGCACAATTTCATGCAAAGGTATGTCTGTTTTACTGTTTTGGCAGACTCCTTAGGCTGGTAGYAGTAGGTGGTGTGGATACTTTTCATCCTAACTTTGGTTTGCTTTTTGTAGTTGTAGAAAACCAGATCCATGAGGAGGATCTGTGTGTCATGCACAAAAAGCACTCTGGTGAACAATGACTACATAGTCTGTTTACCTTAGTACAATAGAAATGAGCTCCATGCAATTCAGGATATGAGATTTTATTTTGCTCTCATAATTTTTAATGTCATCATCAAATATTGTGCAGATAGATTTTATGTCCACAGTGTCCTTTGCACAGAAACATTTAATAACAGCCTTGACGTTCATATGTAGAACAGCTTCCTTGAAGTTATTACTCCTTGTCTTTTAAAATTATGATCCCTACAGAAACTTCACCAGCTAACCAGGAAAGAATGGCCTGACATTGAGGCAGGTAAAAATAAATTATTCACTTTCATAGAAATAAATATACATATATGTGTATTTAATGTAGTATAATGTAATTTACACATTTGAYATATTTTGCTTCTTTCCATTAATATAATGCTTGTAGAAATACTGTAGAGTTTGCTGCTTTTGCTGCATTGTAACTGCATTTGTTCATAGAATTAAATGGTCACATAAACATAATTGTGGCTGTGAGCTTCTATACAGGTGCCTTTATCAACGGRCCTTTTTTTAAAGGGTATAAGTTTCTGTGGTAAGAGATTTCTGTATAGTTTTTCAGCRATGGAGCTGATCTGTGTAAATATTCAGGGATTTGCATTGCAAATAACCTTTTGCAGGAAAGTTTATTGTTTAAAAATGAAAAGTTTTTTTAGGAAAATTTCTKTTTTGGGAGGAAGTTTCAATTTTGAAAGAGAACTGACATCAATATAATGATTTTTTGTGGTTTTAGCACTCTGCTAAGTCTCTGATGTTGTTCTGAATGCTTCCAGCATGAGTACTTCAGAGACACTTCCAGAAGATGGCAGTGAATGTCACTGTGCCTGCTCAAAACATAATTCCTTTTTACTAAATCAAGAAATCCAGTTACCAATCAGCCTCCAGGAGCCTGACTGCCAGATTAGCCTTCAGATTGTAAAAACTTGGCACCAAATCTATGTTTCCCTTACTATTTGGCCTGCATTTACAAAAAAAWTTGTCAGAAGATACTAGCAGTAATGAAATCTACTTTCAAACAGTGTTATCCTCTGAGTTTAAATATATCTAAGCCTAAAWGTGCCAGATCTTAATTCTTAATCAATTGTAATTACTGTTTAGAATTAATAGCTTTCCTGAATTGCTGTCTTGAAAATAATTTGGAGACATTTYCCTGCACCTTTCTTGAAGTGCTATTAACTTGATTTTGAAGAGAATTTAACATTTTGAGCATCATGTCTTAATCCTTACATTATCGTTACTTTCTTTTAGAATTTGTTTCATGAGGACCTGAATACATACAAATACAACAATAGTTCAMGTTCATATGTTGACCTCTAAAGTTTGCTTTCCTGTAGTTTCTTTTTGTGCCCTTTAATGTTGGCAGGAATAGTTTACATACCACAATGATACCTAAAATACTTCCATATAACTGGACTGTGATAATTGCTGTATAAGCARAGTCCAGAGAACCAAAATATACTGAGCTGACCAAAGAAGTGATAAGATCAGAGTTGGATTTGAGTACAGAGGATCACTTGTATGAGTCTTAATAGATTTATTTATCAAATAAAACCCCTTTATCCTCATAATTTTCAGTATTTAAGAGGTTAGTTCATGTTTMTAATGCTTTATTATCATTTTTGTTACTTGAATTTTCAGTTCTATTGATTTAGCTGTTTCCGTGGTCTGTTGCGTCTGAGTATATAAAGTGTCTGTTCCTGACGCTAGGTGTCACACTAGGAATGTTTCTGTTTCTGGAAAGGAACTTAAATCCCAGTAAATGAGACTACACAGTTCCCAGAATATATACTTGAAGTCAGTAGGAGGTTTTGCATTGATTTTGGTACAGCAGAGTTTATGCCTTTGATGCTTGACTCATTTCTTATAAAGATGAGAGACTTGGACACAAACTGCCAATTTGGCAGTCACTTGGTTTTGGTGTYCCCATTCAGTATCCAAGGCACCAACTAAGTGTAATGCCATTTGCCTCCAAATATAGCCCAGTCTTTTCCAAGACTTGGATATAAAGTTCATTAGATTTTCCATTACAGTATTCTATCTCTATAAATGAAAGTAGAAATGAGCGGTTCTCAAAATTCAGGGGGATGGACTGTGACCAAATTCGCATGCCCTAAGACCCAAAGMTAATGAACTGGTTCCTGAGCTTTGGCTGGAGAATATGCATTATTCCATACTTCTTGCTGAGCCCTCAACACACCTGTGAACCTAMAGTTACTGCCCCTTTCCTTTGCAATGAATTTCATGGGGATGCTTCTATGGCCCATGTGTGCATCAGGAAGGTAGTGAGAGAGGTGGAAAAAGTAGCCTGGTGGTAGCAGAAAGGATTATTGTGCAATAATAATGCAAARTTTAGAGAGTCAAAGCTTCCAAATACTTTTCCAGGATCTTTCCTGTATGTAGCTATTTATATATGGCCTAATGTGAAAGTTGATCGAGTACAGAAGCTTGTGCATCACTAGTGGTGCACTTTGGATTAGATGCTTAGTGCAGATTTGAAAAGATGTGTCCATGCCTGAAGTGTTTCCAGTTAYGAACAGAGAGTGTAGGTGGAATGACAGATGCAACAGAGAACATTAAAAGTCTGTATTTTTTCATTTGAGTGAGCAATTTGTTCACCAGGTGTCTCATGCCAGCTCATACTGATAATGCAAGAACTTTGTTTTGGAAGGTTCTGATAAGCTTTAGAGATAAACCCTTTATTTATTTGTTCTTACAGCTTGATGTTCTGAGAAAAAGGTTTAAATCCTAAACACTTACAATTCTGCTGCAGCACAGAATAGAGTCAAGTTGAAAGCACAATAAAACTTGTTTACAAGGACTCAGAGAGTGAAAAATTGTTTCATTTAAAATCTTGCAGAGGAGGTAGGATCWGACAGCTCAAGAGCCTGATTTTTTCCTGCCTCATAGCAGGGATAGTGCATGGACCTCGGATAGCCCTTGCGCCAGCTATGCACATGTGGACAAAATAACACAAGAGGGATACAGGGCAGAGGACCAAACCATTTCCATTCCATTCCMCTGCTTCTTTGTGAGTTTTGTGGTTTTTAATATCACGAAGGAAAGTCTGCTGTAGTTTTTTCTCCCATTGCTGTCTTGATGGGAAGAGCAATGGTGGGACAGACAGAGCTGTGTCTCATGTTCCTCTTTCTGAAATAAGAGAGGTAGCAAAGGGAAGGATACAGACCTCATAGGCCTGCTAATAATGTAGTGTGCTGAAACCTATTTCCTTTGTCTTGTATCACTCCAATACATAGAAACAACTGAAAGTGCTGTTGATGCTGAAAATTTTCAATGTCAGGCTAAAAAGATTTTCAATTCTTGGTGCTTGTTTCACCCTACTATAGATTGGCATTAAGTTTGTCTGTGAAGTGTGATTGCACTAGCACAGATTAGACTGACAGGTCATATGGAGCAAAATCTTCCCAGTAACAAGTAAAATATGGTGTCAGTTCTCGTTCTGGGATTGCTGTTATGCCCATTAGACAAAGCTCTGGTTGTATGCATAACAAAAATATTGTGCAGAAATGGKTAGGATAGTGTTCTGGACACTGTTTCATTAGTATTTATTAGTATTAGTATTTGTTGGCTATTCTCCCACTTTCTTACACAGACTCAGACCCAGACAGAGCATTGGTTTGCAGTGTTCTGCATCCCAAACATTGAAAGATAATACCTARGAGTGAGATTCACTGTCTTGCAAATATAAAAGCAAAAATAAAACATTCACTGTCCAGTTTTGTCCTTCTCTGTACAAGACACATAATGAATGTATGCAACAGGCTTATCTGCATGCTTGCAGATAATGCAAACTGTAGCATRTTCAACATATTCTGCTTCAGATTGTGTAGAAGATATGCAGGAAGCTGCACAAAACATAGCTGCAGGCAGAGCAGCAGAAGGAGGAATCGGCCCTATGAGAGCCTGAGGGCAGCGTCAGTACAGCTTTTACAGGCTGTYAGTGTCAGCCATAGGCTTCTTAGTGCCTGTGGTTTGGGGAGAAGGGTTATTTTTTCCCCCCCAGTGCAGACCCATCAGCCACAAGATGAGAAACAGATAAAGCATGTGGGGTTTTTTTTTCCTCAGCAAATCACACTACCGTTGCCAGGTGAAGACAGCAATTCTGTGGTCCATCTGTCTCAGACCAGGGTTCAACTGGAAGAAATTGTGGCAAAGTTACCAGGGCAGGATAYGAAGTGGGATAAGTGATGCCAGTTAGTTCTCCTAACTTATACTTTTTTTCTAGTCTCAATGAACATTAAAAAAATAAATACATACAGTAGAATTGTGCATTTAAGTGTTTAAGTTCTAGCTCTGCACCTTCAATAAGTGTTCTGACCATAATGTGCTTTAGGATATGTCAAATGTGTTCTTATCTGAAAGAGTCACAGAATCATCAAAGTTGAAAGAGACCTTCAGGATGATCTAGTCCAACCATCAGGGTGGTGGTAGTGATTCCACCACCTCCCTGAGCAAGCTATTCCAATGCCTAACCATTCTTTCAGTGACTTTTTTTTCTAATATGTAATCTGAATCTCTCCAGGTGCAATTGAAGACCATTTCCTCTTGTCCTTTCACTTGAGACTTGGCAGAAGATACTGACCCACACCTCACTGCTCCTTGTAACATTTGTGCTCCAGACCCCTCACCCAGTCCATTGACCTTCTCTGGACATGTTCCTGCACCTCAATGTCCTTCTTGTAGTGAGAGGCCCAAAACTGAACACAGGATTTGAGGTGTGGCCTCACCAGTGCTGAGTACAGGGGAACAATCCCTGCACCGGTCCTGCTGGCCACATTGTTCTTTACACAGGTCAAAATTCCATTAACCTTCTTGGCCACCGAGGCACACAGCTGGCTCATAGCCAGTTGGCTGTCGATAAGCTCCCCCAAATCTCTTTCTGCTGAGCTCTCAAATCCCTCTTCCTGAAGCCTGTAGMGCTGCTTGGGGTTGTTGTGACCCAGGAGCAGGATCCGGCGCTTCACCTCATTGAGCCCCATTAGTTTACCTCAGTCCATTGATCCAGCCTGTCCAGATCTCTTTGCAGAGCCTTTCTATCCTCCAGCAGATCCATATTCCCACCCAGCTTRGTGTCATCTGGGAATTTAGCGAGGGTACACTCTCTCCGCTTTCCAATCATTGATAAAGATGTTAAACAGGACCATCCCCAATACTGAGGCCTGGAGAACATCATTAGCAACCAGACACCAAACTCTACTGTGACTGTTGTGCCCTACTATGACTTTGCTGACCATCAAAATTTGTATAATTTGTATAACAAGACTTCTAATCCTTTGAAATCCACAGAAGCTCTACTGGGAGGAGGACCACTATTACACACCTGCTCATGTGYCTTTGGAAAGAGACTCATCAAAGAAAATTATTTTTTTGTGTGTATCCAARATCTTGCTGCCTTGTTCAGTCTATTTCTTTTGCATGTATGAGCACCATCTACCCCCAGGCAGCTGCACAAAATTCATCACAGACCAGTGTCTTTTTGATGATTTGGTTTCCTTCAAATAGCTGTCTAGAGGCAAATGCTTCTCAAACCATTGAGTCTGAACAAAAACCCTACAACATTTGGAGCAATTTGGATACAAAATGTTTGGCTTGGATCCATTTCTGTATTTCGCTCTAGAGCCCTTCTTCTTTGTTACTAGTGCATTAGATATTATATTTTCCTTGTGCTGCTTCTGGTACCTACTCTCACCTGTACAAAAGTGCTTAAAATTTGAACAACACTTTGAGCATCATTGGTGCAACCAGTACAGAATGGAAACCCAAACTGAGCAGATCAGCTTCTTTCTGCTGATCCATTCTGACTACTTGTAGGCTGTTTTCTGCGGTGTTAAATTCTCCTGGTATTAAAAATGCAGGCGAGTTATAAGTCATCCAAGGAACAATGTCCTGGTCCAACTCTGATTCTGAAAACAGTATTTACCAACAGTATTAATAATCAGTTGCCGTGGMCTTTGCCGTTTTTGGAGCYATGTGTGGGGGTTGGGCTGGAAAACAGCCTGRACTCAGACATGGTCAAAACAGCGCCGACTCGAGCTGGGCTGACGCAACCAGCCATGGGATTGGATAAATGAAAGTATTCTACCAATTAAAGACAAAAACATGCTACATAGAGATTGGAGARTGCCCAGCTGTGTCATCTAGCTGGGACCTGTATGATTGGTTTGTTCCCTGAACCCGGGAGATAAGAAAAGTATATAAAAAGCGTGCTGGTAGCTATAGAAGAGCTAGAGCTGAATATCACTACAGGGAGGAGAGAGCTGATTTCACTATAGCAAAAAGAGCTGGAAGAGAAGACTAATAAAGAAGCACCTGGACCTGCCTGCGTCTCGTGTGTCTTTCCTGCTCCGGGGATGTGTGGGTGCGACGGGGCATTCAACAATCAGTGTAGCACATAAGGAGAGCTAACAGTACTGCTCTCATGGTCGTCAGCAGAGCTGACTCAACTCCTTTTTCTCTCTGTGTTTCTTAATCTACCAAAGAATACTCAAGGCCAATGCAAATCTGTTTACATGGCTCTCATGCAGGAGACTGAGTCTATCAAACTTCAGTCTTTTATCACACTTCCAGGCTTTTTCCTTGATAAGAAGAAAGGAGAGAAATCTGATAATAAAAACAATTTTATAATGTCTTCTTCCTTGGATGGTTAGACATCCTTTGCATAGGACAGAGCTATAAGAATTGTCTCCCATAATGCTGTATTATTTCACAATAGGCTGATCTGAAMAAATAAATGCAGTACTGTTAGGCAAAATTAACACGTGAATTTTTCTACCTGTCTCATATTCTCTAACATGTTTCTRAAATTCTGAAGAGTTTGTAGAGGCTTTGCATGCTGACACCCTTATCCCAGGAAAGGGAGGACTCCAAAAGGACATTTGTGCAYACAGGATGCTGGATATCACTGTGGGATCATAACTTACACCTTTACAATAGAAATGAAAGCTAGAGAAAGGAGAGATAAGGGAATCTTCTTAGAAYGTATTAAATTTTAATTCACTGCCAACTATGAAGCTATTGTCTCTGTAAGAAAATATTTGGATGAGATTTCCCTCTGTGCAGAACAGCAGGCAGTATGTGAATGACTAAGCACACTATTCTGAATACATGAAAATTTGATAGTTAGCAGGTCTGCAGCCTTGGACTAAAATTAAATCTTCAGGTTAATATGGGGCTCAGTTTTCATTCAAATTTATTTGGGGCTTCAATTTTGTAAGGATGAAAAGCAGGGCAAACCATTTTTATGTAAACATCTATTTCCTAAGACCACTTAATTCCATATGCAGATATCTTGCAATGCCTTGAGTTTAAAATAACAACAAAAATTATCTCATACAGGTTGCTATTTAATCCTGCCTAACTGATTTCCCCCTTTTTTAGAGCTGTATASCTCTGTTTCTTACTATAAATCATCTCTTTTAGCAAGATTATCCTTCAGCTCTTTATAATACCAGTAATTTCCCCAYCTAATATTTCCTTCTGCTTTCAGCCCAACCCTTTTTGCTTCTTATTTCGGTGAAAAGTCAAAGCTTCAATTTGATCAACCAGTTTTGTGGTCCCTGATCTACTGCCTGTTATATTTCAAACAGCAGCATCTTAGAAACGTATTTGTTTTGATCACCTGAGAAATGCTCAGAACTATGTATGCTCAGTCTTTAGAAACATTTTGATGTGTGGGTACATGAATATTTTCCCTTCTGGCTTGAAACATTTCCAGGCTGCCAAATTTAAAGTACTCAACGTAAAGTTGGAAGAAACAGATCATCTTTTTTACCATTTACTTTCTCATGTGATTTGGCAGAGTCACGATGAATGCAAGGAAGTGTAGAAACAGGAGGACAGATTGGATTCATTTTAGAATCTGAGGATTGTGGCTTAAGAAGACATCAGCTTTTTTCCTTGTTTTTTGTGGTTTTTTGTTTTGTTTTGTTTTTTTGTTTGTTTGTTTGTTTGTTTCTTTTTTAAACTATTTCTTTTATCCTACTAAAATGTGCCTGGAACAGTGTTCTCATTTTGGTGTATTTTGCAGTCTCTTTTAATTAGACACATAAGTGCCCATGAAAACCTTGTGGAAAAGCCAGAGCAGCGCTTTTATGTAACTCTATGGCTGGATGGCAAACTGCCACCTCCTGCCCCTCACTCATCCCTTCTGACTGATCATTTTGGCTCTGCCTCATTTCCTCATAAGACTTATTCACTTGAAAGACAACATTCTCATTTTTGGATTCAATTTTTCTCTGTTTATAATTGTSCCCCAGATGTTTCCATTAACTTTGCTTAGGGCATATACTGATCATGTCTGTACCTGGTATTTATTGGTCATTTCTTTGCTGACACTGTATGTTGTGTGTAGTTGTTCTGTTGCTTTGACCTTGAAGTCTGGCATTTCAAATATTTCCAAATAACAGTTCTCCACCTAGCCTTAGGGATCTGTGGATGCCAACCCAAAATTTTTTGTCCACTTCTGCTGTGGCATGACTTATGTGAACCAGTTCTATAGCATAGATTATAGAAACACTGGCATTTCAAAGAAATACATGACTTGGTCTTATGTGTTGTTGGAAGATTGTGCTAATTATATTTCCAAAATAAAAGAGGATAAAGGTTTGGAAGGTAACAACACTCTATAATATTTCTTTCAAACCTAAGATTATGAATAGCTGCACCTGCCCTGTAAGCACACCTACATTGTTGTCATGAGGCCATCTTTTCTGACCATTTTACATTTGGAATGCTGTGTTGGGATAGTGTGGGTACGGTTTTGGTAGCTGTGGGGATTTAGGAGCAGTTTCTGTGAGAAGTTTCCAGAAGTTTCCCCCACCACATCTGACATAGCCAATGCCAGAAGACTCCAAAACAGACCTGCCACTAAGCAAGGCTAAACCCATCAGCAATTGTGAGAACACCTCTGGGATATTTAAGAAGGGAAACGAAATTACTGCACAGAAGCAATTGCAGCCAGGGAGAGGAGAGAAGAGTATGTGAGAGAAACAACTCTGCAGACCTCGCAGGGTCAGTGAAGGAGGAGGAGTTGCTCCAGACACCACAGCAGAGAGTCCCCATCAGTCCATGGCACAGCCAGTGGTGAGGCAGCTGTGCCCCTGTGGCCCATGAAGGTCCATAGAGGAGCAGGCACCTGCAGCCCRTGGAGGAGACATGCACTGGAGCAGGTGGGTGCCCAAAGGAGGCTGTGAACCCATGGGAAGCCTGTGCTGGAGCAGGGTCCTGGCAGGACTTGTGGGGACAGGAGCCCAGGCTGGTGCAAGTTTGCTGGCAGGACTTGAGACCCCATGGGGAATCCACACTAGASTAGCCTGTTCCTGAAGGTCTGCTCCCCATGGAAGGGACCGATGCTGGAGCAGTTCTGAAAAAACTGTACCTTGTGGAAGGCCTCATATTGGAGAGGTTTGTGGAGGATTGTATCCTGTGAGAGGGACTTCACACTGGAGCAAGGAAAGGAGTTCTTTGCCTGAGGAGGAAGAACAGGCAGAGACAGTGTGTGAGGAATTGAACACAGCACCCATTCCCTGTCCCTTTTGCTGCTGACGGGGAGGAGGTGGAGACCTGGGAATAAAGTTAAGCCCAAGAAGAAAGGAGGAATGGGTTAAGGTGTTTTTAAGATTTGGTATTACTTTTCATTATCATACTCTGATTTGACTAGTAGGRAATTCCACTAATTTTCCCAAGTCGAGTGTGTTGTTGCCCATGAGGGCRAGTTATCTCTCCTTGTCCTTATGTCAACCCACAAATCTTGGGTATTTTTATTTCCTCTTCCTTSCTCAGCTGAGGAGGAAAGTGATGGAGTACCTTCAGTGGGCACCTGTCATCTAGTCAGTGTCAACCCATCATGAATGCCAGATTAAAGACAGAGAACAGMCTGATTTTCACAGAACCCTCTGCAGTGTTCTTTCAGACCCCTTTGTTCTCATCTGCACTTTCAAAGTCATTCAACAATACTTCRTTTTTGAGCCCAAACATACTTATGTATGTCTTTAGTCCGTGGTTGAAGATTGAAATTCAGTGTACATTTGGTGAACGGGTGCCGCATGAACTTGTATTGTTACAGTGGATGGAATGTTCTACAGCTGGATAGACCATCTCTATACTTCATAGAGTATACTATGGAGTATAATATATAATATGAAGTATTTACTCCCAATGTCTTTGCAAGTCCCTACCAACAGGTTGGTACGGTGCAGTTTTCTGTTTTTCAGTTGCGTAATCAGCTGTGATCTGTGTCTAGTAGAGGAGCAATGGATGTTGTCACAGGCAAAGCAAAAGCAAATGCACGTCCATCTCTTAGGCTGTTATCTGTGTAGGAATGTTTACATACAATACACCAATGTCAACTTGTTTTTTMTTTGGATGATCCTGGATGCTTAAATTTCCAATGAAAGTAATTCTCCCTACTTACATTGAAATTTTGGATCTAGTGCAAATAGAGAATGATTGTGACTGATTCTAGTTTTCATACTTTTGAATATCTAAATATCCTCCATTGACTTTTTCTTCAATTAGTTAGTTGRTTTAAGTCTATAACTTTGCTCTAACACAGACCTGGGTCAGAAGAAACTTCAAAAGTTATARTTATGTTAGTAGCTGGTAAAGGATTTGCTGTGCATGTGATCTTCCAAACTTTGAAATGGATCATGAGAGTTTTCCTATTCAGAGGTGCATCTTTACTTTGTGTACTTTTCTTCCACAAACTTCCACAAAGTTTTTGAGATCCTAGAAACTTTTGGTATCCATGATGTCCTACAACAAGAATGTTGACTGTASATAATGTCCTGAAGTCTCTTCCCTGGGTTTGGGTACGTGGTTTACACCTTCTCTACACCTCTTGTGATTTTATAGATCCGCATGGTCCTCTCAGTCATCTTTAAGACATTTAGTTTGACATAATTTGTCCTTTGCCCAGCAGCCATTGCCTAATTTTCTTCATCACCATTGCCAATGACKCCACCATATTAAGCATCACTGCATCTTTTTGGTTTCTTTCCTATTTCTCCCCAAACTATTGGTCATTTTTGCTTGTCTTTAATTTTACCGTTGTGAGACACTGAACTGACATTTTTATAGAACTATTTACTATAACCTTGAGATTCTGTTTCTGAGTGATATTAGCTAGCTGGGAGCTTCACATTCACTTTATGAAGTTAGAATTGTCATTTTTTTCCTGACATTACTTCACTTTTGTCTTTATTGAATTTCATTTGGTATTTTATTGCACAGTATTGTGAAGTCCTGCTGCAACTCTTCTTAATCGGCCTTCATTTTTACTTCTGCGAATGATTTAAACTTTGTCAGTTTGATATTCATGATCATTTATGAATATGACAAATCATATCAGCTTGAATATATGTCCTCTACAGAAACTCCATTGATGACTGGGTTTTTTTTGCTGAAAATTAACCATTTGCTGTTCCCTTTAGTCAGCCAGCTAGCTAAATAAAAACTTTTCCCTTTATCCCAAAGCTGCCATTTTTTTTTTTTTCCTAGGAGCTCTTCAAGGGGTCTTCATCACTCTTTTTTGGAGATTTAAGAAGTTACATCCACAAAATTTGCATACTTCTCCTTGACCCCTTTACAGAACTGGCACAGTTACTTAGCTTTATGAAAGTCATATTAGCTCTTCTTAAATGTTTTGTAATATTGACTCCCAACTATGCAGTAAACCAAGTCCCAAGCATTCCAAAGAAAATGTGTTGAAAATAATGTAATGATGATATCATGACACTGTATAAATAATGCAATATTTTTAAACTTAACAGAAGGGAATAAACTGTACTATTAATTTTTTAACAGGTTTTTAAATTTTAAGAAAGCCCGACATGATAGGTGCTAAATATTATTCAGAAAGCAGAGTTAAGTTGCAAAGAAATWAGGCTGTCACATTTACATCTCAGTAGAAGTTGGTGCCATAGAAATGCTACCTGAGGCATCTCATCACCAGTGTAAGACTGCTTTAATACAAATGAGAGGAGGAGATGCCATGTTTTGTACTTAGCTTATTTTTTTCCCAGTGTCTGTCTCCTTAGATTCTTCTTCTCCTSGCATTTCTACTTTTGCCTGTGTATGTTAAACACTTAACTTACAAGCCACAATACAAGAATTCAGAAATGCAACYGAAAGGTCTACAAAAGTCAATCTGTGTTACTGCATCTCCTTTAGCAGTCTGTGTATTTTTCCTGCTTGTTGTTTGGCCTAGAAGCAATCTGCTCTRTGCTTTTGCAGTGTGTGGCATAATGGGGTCATGGTCTTTGAGCAGAGTTCCTAGATACCACTGAAAGTTTAGCAGGGTTTCTGCAGGTTCCCACTGGTTCTATTCACTGCTACACTGTTTTGTGCAGTACAATATTATTCCTCTGATATTTCCTGGATACTTCCTGGAAGCAATCATGTTTGCTGCCACAGAGGCAATTTTAAGTGAGAGGTTATATCCTCCAATGCTTATTTCAGCTGTTTCATAGTTAAGTCCCTTCAGCCCTGGTTCTGAAGTTTTGTTACTCTCAATTATGTCAGTCTGGCCAAAAATGTTTTCAGCTCACACTTCAATTTGAGACAGGACTGTGGTGCATCTGCTGTTGTGTTTCAGTGAGGGACTCTGCCTGCATRTTGAAGAGTCCTGCAGGCCAAAGAAGGATGTGAAATATTAACCTAACTTTTCTGCTGTGGCCTTAATTTGTGTGCTCCACTATTTCTACATCACCTATTAGCCTAACAGGCTATCTGATCAAATTTCTCTTCCTTGTGTACTTGAACAGGATKTATATTTCATTTGAAAGCTTTTTGAGAAATGTTTCTCAGATTTTGATTGACYTGCCTTAAGGAATTTTTACCTTTAACTTGTCAGATTTTGTTATTTTTGTTTTTCCTTGTTTGGAAATAGTGTCAGCTCTTTTTGAGAAAGCTATCTCAATCTAATAGGTTTCCTTGGTGAAATGTTTCATCTTACTAGCCTTTCCTGGGCATTTGAGGGGAAAGAAGAGGAGGAAGGAAGGTTTAAGTAGATGCTGAAGAGGTTTTATGGTTCATAATTACTGCTTTAAGAATGCAGAATTGATTTTGTGGCATCATTAAGCAACATTTAGAATTAATGCTATTATCAAAGAGGAAAATACAAATACTGGCCTTTCTCAGCACATATTAGGGTTTTAGCCCTCATGCCTATGAGTGAACGTTATCTAGATAACATCATTTAAAGTTTTCACTTTGAAATCCAATGGACTAGAAGACAGCCTAGAAAATCCCCAGGACTTCAATATGTGAAAGGAAAAGACAAACAGATCCTTTCAGAAGCCAGTGCAATCTCTTGCTTTCTCTATGGCAGTTCTGTCATGTAGTGTTGTGACAAYCTGCCAAGCTGTGCCAGATGTCCGAGCTGCTTCTCCAGTTTCCCGGTGAAGACAGGATCCATGATGCTAATGTGCAGTTATTTACGTGCCTACTTCACACCTGAAAGCTGGCCAAATGAAATGAAAGCCAACTCCTCTTTCTAGACACTGCTCAAAATGTGTTTCTGCTTTGTAGGAAGCAACTTGGCAACAAGCACATGCTGTTTTACCTCAGGTGCAAAGGCACTGGCTGAGGGATTAACTTTTGCCATGTGTGTATACAGCAGCTAACATAGTAGGGTCCTGATTTATGGCCAATACTGTACTGCTGTAGGCTGAATAATGGGATAAATAATTTATTGTAGCAGGAACTATGGCAGGGGACATTGACAACTGCCTGTATAATTTCCCACACTCGTAGCTATGTATAACTACAAGAAACAGCAAGAGTGAAGGCTCGTTTACAAGCTAAGGATAATAAGCRAGTATAGCCTCTCACCACAGCTGTTTTGCCACTGGCTGTAACATTTCTCTCCCTCTCCCTTCTCTCTTCACTCATTTTTCAATTCACCTTGAAAAGCCCCAAGGATTGTATATGGCAAATGCTACCAGCTCTCAAAACTGGCAGTGGTGATACTAACAGATGAACGCTGTTACAGCTGCTGCCATGAGCAACAAAAATCCATGTTCTGATCTCCTAAGTCTTCTACATTCCCACAACACTATTCTACACTAAAGTATAGCCTGATTTGATTTTTCTTCTCTGCACCTGCATATTTTTCTGATATGTAGCAGGAGACAGGASTGAGAAATGATCCTCCTTACTGCTGGAGAATAGAGTCTCCCATCAACACAATTTTTTTGCTGGTTAAATGCTGGTACATTTACCTAAATGGAAGGAATGAGCCCATAGGTACTGAAATTCTACCATCAAACATGGAACAATAACTATCATRCATTTACTGCAGCTTGTCATGATTTTCATTGCTCCCATAATCTATAGAAGGATTTTGTTACCTGCCCAAGAGAAAACGGCAAGTCATTACTCAAGATGCTGCATGTGCTAAAGGGAAAGGAAATTGAATAAGTAAATAACTGGCTTTTAAGGAAGTTGCTGAAAACAGAAAAGTAAAGAATTTAGAATGTTGTACTGGAAATAATTTTCCTGAAACTAAAAATGGTTTGCAAGGGGGAGAAGATAAGGAAATATTTATGCAAAAATTGAATTATTTCTTGTCCTATTTTACGATGTAAAGATATCCTTTCCATTTCAAGGCTCTGTTTTCATAGCTATAAAATCTGATGTGATCATCGCTATTCATCATTACCGAAGACTGTCTTTAAAATAGGATAAGTATCAAATAATCTGTCATTATATAAATGACATAAACATAATTTTTCAGAAATCATTCAAAAGTGGTTTGGTCTTTTTAAATTTGTATGACTGTAGACTTCTTTGTTTTTCTTTTCTTTTTTCAATTTCTTCTTGATGAAATTTGTCAATTTCATCTTTTTTTTTTAATCTGGAAATATTTTTTTTCATTCTCAGTTGCTCCCTCACACTGACTCAGTTTCTGGCAGAATGTGTCTTGGCAAATTTGAACAGCTGTGAGTGTAAGAATTCCCCCTTGTTTGTCCATACAAGGCTTGACAATTTTAATTAAATGTGTTTGCATATCAGTTYGCATAATGGACTTCTGATACATGATTAGGGCCCCTTGGTGCTCCAGTAATAAACTCAGGAATATTTGAAAGGGTTTCATGATTTCAGAAGATACAATGTAACCATTGGTAGAGCTCACCATGGCCTGTCCCCTGCCATGTTCCTGCTTTGCATTTCCAGGCTTGAAAATTTAGGCTGCTTCTTTCTCCTGATTTTTTTTTTTTTTTTTTTTTTTTTTTTAAATTTTTTTTTAATGCTGGCTCCCAGTAAAAAGTCCCATCTGGAAAAGTTTAGGATGCTGAAATGTGGGGCAGTTAAGACAAACCTTTAGGAAGCAATGCAGCCATTAAAGTGGAAGGTGTGCCTGCCTTTTCATGGTGAACCTGGAGGGTGCTGATCTCCAGAGCTTGTTTCACAGAAAGAATCCCTTAACTTTCCTTGTACAGTCACTTATGGTCAGTCTGGGACACTCACAGAGTGCTTGTGTCTCCGCAGGAGGACACTGACTCAAAGCTAGTTACAAATCTGAAATGACCAATTTTCTGTCTTCTGTTGATAAAGCAGTTGAGTACTGACTGCAGGCATCGAAGTGTGGGAAAGTTCTGGCGGGATTGTAATTAAAAATGAAACTTCAGATATAGTTTGAACAAGTTTGAAGTTTCARTATAGCTGTGGACCAGCTATCTGACTCCTCTGTGAGCAGGAAAAGRAAATGACAATTTAATACAAGTTTTACATTGGTAATTATGTTGTACACAATTTACTTGGGAAGCAACCCCATTTGAAATAGTGCAGTCACTGATGCACTTTCTCAGCATCGCAGTTCTCCGGCTCTGGGCTTGCATGCAGCTTTGTTTCTAGTTGTAGTGGCCAGAGACAAAGCATTATGAGTATGGCTACCTCCAGTAAGTGTAGCAAGGGAAGCTCTATAAATATTATAGGATAGCAACTTTAGAACTAAACATACTTCTTTATATTTAAGAGGAGTCAGTAGGACAAAGCTCATTGAAATATGTCAAGCAGATTGTACTTGCAGGTACTCCAAAGCTACATAGGATATAAAAATTTTCTTTCTAATTTCAAGACTACAATGTAAAGGTATCCTTTCCATTTCAAGGCTCTGTTTTCATAGCTATAAAATCTGATGTGATCATCGCTATTCATCATTACCGAAGACTGTCTTTAAAATAGGACAAGTATCAAACCAAATTACARTGGTCCAAAATGATAGGCCCTTTGGAGGATTGAGAATGTATGTGTGTTAGGAGGTAAAGATAGAAATGAGTAAAAAGATACTGTGAACTCATTTAATCATTAAAACCAGAAACATACTATCAGAACTAATAGTCTAGGTGCAATTTATTCAATATTCAATATTGCTTCTTTTCTGTTTGGTGTTACTATTCGCTACTTTATTATGCCTCTACATGGTATTTCTGATTATGATGTTTTTTGTCTTAATGAAAGAAGACGAGATGATAGCTATAGAGCTAGTGTATTGCCCTTTGAAATCAAATTATGTATGTGGGGTTTTCTGGCATATCCCCCTTTCTCATATGRTACTCCTCTGTATTCAGAAGTGGTTTTAAGAGACATAAACTACCTATTAGGTTTGGGGTCTTTTTTAATTTCAGAATGCACTTCCAGAAAATGCTTGTACCTATACCACAAATGTAATGTAGCCAGTGTGTGTTTTTAGCTAGACAATGTTGAAATCTAAAGGTTCCTGTGATKTATCATGCTCATATTGTAACAAGTTAATAAACCAGTTGAATCAGTACAAGTCCTTTCCCAACCCCCCTGCTTTTCTCTGTGTGCATTCCCTTGTACATTGCTTTGTTTTAAAATCCTAGTTCTTGTTGCAGCATTATCTTTTGCCTTTTTCACATATAATTCTTTGTTCTGTCAAAACTGTTTTTTCTATAAATTATTCCTGCATTGCTCTTCTTGACTGTCATCTTTCTTCATTTATCTGTGCCAGATCCAGTCTCTGTGTTGCAGAAGGAYTTACATGTCTTAGATTTTGAGACATTTAGGGACAGAAAGATCTCATGCAGTTTAAAGTCAGTTAAGGTCCTTCTCACAAAAGCAATTGTATATAAACAAGTTTATTGACTGTATAATAAATGTACAAACACAGTAAGGACATAAAGTTGATGACCAATACATCTTTTCTATCTCTAACTTTTATTAATGAACCATAAAAAATGCACTACTCATTAAGTCTTAATGCTTAATCATGCTAGTGTCATTAAATGGAAAATGTATATGCWCCATCTGGATTATTACAGAATACAAGAGAAAGGCTAAATAAATTCTACATTTAATTTACTCTTTTCTTTAGCACAATAAAGTAAATTAAAATCAATGATTGATTGTCTTTGGGAACATTATCATCAGAGCTGAATACATAAACAATGCACCAAATGAATGCTATTTAATCACATTCTTATGTGTGTGTCAGTCAGTATATCATGAGCCAATAGATGCCATTTATTTTATTCCAAAGAGAAAAAAGAAATGCCTTTATTCAGTTTGATTGTTTCTCCCATTTTGATTTTCTTCAAAACTTTTTTATTTAAGAAAATACCTGCAAATATTTCAATATGTTTAGAATCCTCTGGCATTATATGCAACTTTTAGCAATATATTGAGTAGGCTTTGTGCAGGACATCTGTCTTCATACAATAAAACACACACAGYGTAAGGGAGTTGGAAAGGCTCTTTCTCAATGCCCAAGAGTGTAAAGCTAGTTAGTCCTTCCATCTGATGCTTGGGAATGTTTGGTTTGTTTGATTTTTTCAATTGGAATAGGGATTTCTTTTGACTTTTATTTTAAAATAGGCTTTGTTCTCTTTTTAGTGCAATATATTAATCTCTTTCTGTACACCTATATCATGACCTTCTGGTTATGTGTCTTATGCTATTCTTCAATGAACTGTACTCTTGTCCAGTCCTACATGTCTGTACCAGGCTGCTGGTAATACAAAATTGAGAGGTGTGTGTGTGAATAGTGGTGTAAAAAGCTAATTCTACCTGTGGGTTTGAGGAAATTTGATATATTGATCTTTGCCTGTGCCTTTTATACATTAATTCAAATAAAAATGATATTTGCATTACAAAAGTGAACAGAAGAGGCATGATTTATTGCCCTGAAATAAACTGATTTGGAAATAGAGAAATAAATTTCACAGATGTAAACTTGATTGTGTGGATTTTAACTTGTTGATTTAGGAGGAGTACTTTTAATCAAGCAGGCATTTATGCAGGTCAGAGTTTGATGTTTACTTCTCAGCCAGCTGGTACTGAAGTTTGATATTAGGGGAATGGTGCCCTGTCAAACAGTAACTTGAAAGAACTAGAAGCGAAATGTCTTTCAGTGCGAAGTAATCTTAGGGGAAAAAAAATCAGAACATTAATGGAGAAGTGGGAATAGAGACACTGTGAAATCAAAGCTAAATAGAATTTTCATTTGATGGTGTGTTTGGGCCTGTATGTAATGATGTAATGAACTCATTTTAGTTTGGTTTTTTTTTTTTTTAGTTGCTTGATATGTTTTCAGCAATATAAAGGATTTGCTCTGATATGATTCCTGAGGCTGAACTGGGCCTGCAGCTGACATTAGTGACACTGAAGGACCTGTCTAAATATTTTCAGTTGGAAAACATTGTGGCAAATAAATACATTGTGAAATAGGTCATATGTAAGGAAAGGAAGGATAGGAAAGGGGGCAGAGTCAGCCATTTAGACTAGTCAAAATTTAGCTGATAGCCACTGCTTTTGCTAGGACTAACTGTCCTATCTTTGAGATATGCTGGGTTTACAGGCATTCAATGTCCTATATTGCAGCTTCTGTTTCAGAATACTGAAACATTTTCCACCATGAAGTTATTACACCTATTGCACGTTGTTGTCCTCCATAGTCCTGTTGTGTAAAGCACTTAATCTGTGCACTTCCTGAAATAGTGCAAAGTCAGGTTTCCACCCTCATAAACAGAAAGGTGAGAGCTTAGAGGCTATAGCTCATCGAGGGTCTCCTTGTGCCACCGCAATCACTGAAATTCAGTGCAAGTGAGAGTAGTCTAAAACATTCCCTTTTGCTCTGCGGKTAAATCTGAATTTAGCTTTCTCAGGCTAGTGGCGTGAAGGCAGCAGACAAGTGGTGGAGAATTGCTGCTCTTTTCCTCTTAACTGTTCACAACACAGCTGACAATACATTTCCCATTTCTGAGCATTCTGCCTTCTTGTCCTGAGCATATAAAGTTGGGTTCCTGGGATTCTAAACATCCATAATTATGCACTTAAAATGTATTGTTTCCAGATGGTAATGCAACCAGTTATTTCAAACAATGAAAATCCAGTGATTTAATTGCTTGTAACAGATGAGTAGAAAAGCTGAAGGAATAGAAACATGTAAAAACAATGCATATGAGGCCATTGGTAGATTTTAGATCCAAAGCAGTTTGGTAGAAGTGTGGGTCCATAGCCTTAAAAAAATCCTGTCATGCAATACAGACTTGAGGTAATCAAGAAGTAGAAGTTTGTAATAATTTCAAACACTTCTCACTTATACAGATATGATTAAAAAGTGCACAAACAAAGGAAACAAGACATTTTTCTTCTTGAGTGCAAAATTTTGTTCTAAGTCTGAAACAGGGAAAGAGCAGAAATTTTTCAGTTTCTTTGTTTCCCACAGTATGCTGATTATAGAAAGAGCACCTTGAACTACGTATTTCATGAACCCAGAATCAATCATCAATCAGTATGAGCAAACACATGGGGAATACATCTCTTCATCAGTTCTTCTCAGTAAATTCATTTAGCCAGATGTGAGATCCAACAATATGATTTTGCAAGGGTAAGGAATGGTGCTCAGATCCATGGATCAGTAACATGTTGCTTCCCCATGATCTAGAGGTGTTTAGCTGCCTCAAAAAAATGTCCTCTTAATATCAGTGGTAATTAATATGCAATGGTAATTAAGACATCATGATCCTCCATCACCCTCCATCACGAATTCTCACTTTTCTCGAGTGCTGGTCCCTTGCAGAAGCAGTGAGAACAGTTCCCAGTCTCAGTTCCCTTCTCCCTGCTTTCTGTTTTCTTGGAAACACAGTGATGTGAGCAGGCTACAGGACAGTGCACCCTCCCAGGAATCTTTTGGTGAATCCTCTAGCAGTCCTGTGCCACCACAGCAGAATTACTTTCAATGTGGTGGTCTTCCTGCCAKGAAGCACAAGTGAGCACACATCTCATCCCACCACTGATCACACTGGGAACCATCAAACATGAGATTCCTGTGCTCTTGACTGAAAAAGCACCAGTTACAGCATGGAGGTGACTTTTCAATCATGTGAAAAATACTTTATGTTCATGGAAAATGATGAGGTAATTACATGCTTTAAACATCTCCTTAATAAGCTATGTAGCTTGTCCTGCCCACAGAGCCCTAGGAAGTGAACTTTCTATGCACTGTAACATGATCCCATAGCTATCAAGTGCTTTKTCTATTCCAAATCACAAGCAATTTCTCATTTCCATCACATAMATGTTTAAAGCTATCACTTAGCAAGTGTTCCAGTATACAAAAGCAATAAAAAGAATATTTTTCTTTTAATGGAAGGTATTTACTTTTCCTAGTTTTCTTTCTTAGAGGGCATATTTGTGGAACAAAGAAAGTTGTGCAGCCAAAGGGCTGACACCTTGCTCAGAGAAGAAGCAGTTTGAAGGTGTAAACATTCACTCCTATGCTGTTCTTATGGCAATTTTAAGTGATATATATAGGCTCAGGACTGTACCAAGAAATAAGAGCCCCTGGGACAGATAAGAGAGTGTCAGATCAGGGATGATCTCCCYTTTCAGGCAGAGAAATAACCAGCTGCCAGGAGAGCAATGGTATAAGACATGCTATGGCAGTTTTTTGCATTAATTGGCTACCCTGGCTTTAGAGCWGCTTTGTGGCTGCAGCACAGTGCTAACCAGCTGCAGCACAGTCTGAATTTGGTCTCCACATCACTTCACAAAAGCTGCATGACTGATTACTCCACTACTGGCTTTTAAACTATTCACTACTYGAGAGCTCATTACCAATGAGCATCCTGGCTACTGTGACAGTGTGGGGTTTGATTGCCTTGCTCAAGCCACCCATCCCCAGCATAGCTTGCTCTGCTTTGGTTCTCTTAGCCTAAGCAGAAATAACCTAACAGAGTTGGGATGGGATGCTTTAACRCTGCAAATCTGCAAGCAGTATAGCACTGCTGCCAAAAAGAGCAGCCCTGCCCTTTCTGTGTTCCCAAATGCTTGCTGCTGTCCCTTTGCTGCTCCCTGGCTGCTGCCAGTATAAGTATCTGCATTGCCAAGCAGTGAGCTAAATGGAAAAACGGGTCCACTTTAAAGTTCGCTTGAAAGAAAAAATAGTAATGATTAATTTTAATCCAGATTAATTCAAACTGTTTTGCTGCTCAGTAATGAGAATGCCTTTGTCAGCCTAAAGCAGAGGGCCAATGAGAGGGCAGCAGTTTGTATTTAGAGGCAGATGAAGGGCAAGACTACTGTTMTTGGCTTACACTTCTCATAGAAATGTGGTATAAATGTGATCCTGTTCTCAAATGCCCTTAAAGTGACACTATTATTCTGTTCCTATTACTTTAGTTCTCTCAATCCTCACTTGAGGTCTTTTTAAAAGCATTCATTAAGGTGTTTTTATTGACCCTTGTYATCTGAAGTTTAATTTAGAGTATGAAGTGCTTTTCTTCCTGTTTGATCCKAWCAATATTCAATAAGAGAAACATGTTCATTGACAATACATAACACAGAAAATGCACYTTGCATGGAACTGTCTTTTCAGAGGACTAGACATAGTGTAAGCTCTTGAATASAAAAATATGAACAGAACATCTTTTGCATGTTCAGGTTTCCTGGWAAGTACCTACTTAACCAAAAAGCAAGGATCATTCCTTTATTTTTACCTTCCAGAGATGCACTTAGTCAAAAAGAGCACCATATTACAGGAATCAGGAAAAATATGGATTTGTGGATATGAAAACAGTTGCACAATTCTATCACTCAGATTTTAGATACTTGGCTTCAAATCCTGTTCCAAAAGAAAGATGAATGAGCATAGTGTCTCACCCAGAGGWGCAGAACCCGTTGAATAAAAAGATGCCATCTTTTAAACAGCTGCCTCACTTTTACCAYCTTCTTAATAATTCTTTTTCTGCCAGAAAAGAGCTGGTCCAAGCTGATAAAATCTGTACATGACAGCAAAACATTTAGTTTAGAGATTTCTCTCAGATTTCAAYACTTAATATTTGGGCTACAAGAGTACCCTCACAGCTAGAAGAAACCACTGGAGCTGCATGCATTGAGTCCCTGTGTGTCCCCAGCCTGGCTCACATTACCTTTCAGTTCCTCAAGGCTAACAGAACCCTTCACAGGCTTGAAGAATGAACCAAGGGTAGGTCAAATTCATATCCAGAAGTTCACTGCAGTTTCATTATGCTATTGTTAAGTTCCATTTTCCTGCTGAAAAGATGACATTTTGTATTGAACAGTGACATTTGAAAATTTCAAACTAGCATATTACATTTCTTCTGAAATATTTCATTCAGCAAACAGAACACAGACATAGATATTTTGGATTTCATTGGTTTTTGCAGAAACATAATACAAATAATTGTTATTTGCTCCCAAGTTTCAAATCCTTTTTTTGCTGTAATTAGATAAGTGGATGAAAAAAAGCAGAAGTATGAGGTGTTTAGCATAACACCATGAAAACTTTTCTGAAGTTTTAGTTTTATGTTTACCATGGAAACATTCTTTGAGACATTAATTTAGAGCCAAACAGAGGTTAGTTAGTGGAACACACTCTCTGCCTGGAAGTGTTATATGTGTGTGTCACAACGTAATAGAAAACTTTTGAAAGGATAAATAGCAGACTGTGATACTAGACATGCCCTCAACCCAGAATACCATTTTTAAAATGTGATATGAAAATCCACTGCAAAAGGCAATCTCAGACAGAAACACTGAAACATTCTAACCTCTACAGCAATCACTGCATCTGTATACAGCTTTGTTAACTACAGTATTAAACATGAACTGGGACTCCAGTTAACAGTCACAGACTCGTAAATTTGTTGTGGTGCATTAGAGAATCTGGCCCAGTGTGTGTCACAGTTGTTTAATTCATCTGAAGTTGGCAGGGTTTCTTTTTACTTAAATGTATTCACACCCATGCAAGCTGTCAAATTGGAATTACTCTTAAGGGTTTAGGCTGAGCTGCAGCTGCAGCAGCAATGGGGGCAGGGAAAGCAGGGCTTGCACCACTCCCTCTCCTGATGCCCAGGACTGAAGGGGATGCTCCTTCCACTGTTGGCCTGGCCCTGTCTTCCCCGAGTGTTGATTGAAGATCTGCCTGGCCTGGCTTTTATTTRGATTCCACATTCCATGTAATATTAAATGACTTAAGGATGTCATTTTCATTTAGCAATGGATGAAAATCAGGTATTGRAGAGAATATCCTTGCAGCTTTAAATGAGTAAGCCATCATGTATCATCACAGCCCTCTTCTCTCTGCTGCTAGAGCAAACTCTCTTCATTAGAGCTGGAAAAAGTATTTGCAGTAAAACATTTATTCAGAGAATGTAACCTTTTATTTTTTTGGTTTTTTCCTATTGAAATTTATCTGCAAACAGTCTGATTTTTACGTGCTGTCCTATTATTCAGAGTTGCTCAGTGAGCTCTTTATGCAGCTGTATTAGAGTTTATGCACTGCTCCTAAGCTGCTCACTCTGGCCATTTTTCTCAAGTACGAGCCAGTCATAATTTGCTATTTGTYCAGAGGATGATTCAAGCAAGTTTCTTAATGTTGCCTTCATTTTCTTCTGAGCATCCTGGAGGACTGCTTAACTTAGAGCAGGATCTGTTGCCTAGAGGTTTCCATGCTGTCCAGAGTTTTTGTAAACTATCTTGGCTGACATGATAGCTTTTTGTCTCTGACACATCTCCTTCCCTTTGGTTTTCATGCTATCTTTGTGTTACAATTTTTGACAACTTTCTATAATTCCACGGGACTTCCTGGTATTCTGTAGGGTCCTGGTATTGCATGTATCAATGTGTCATCCACTTCCCTTCATTAACTTAATTTATCAACTCAGTCCAAAAACTCATTGGCTTAATTTGTTTCTCCCAATAGCTTTGGGAAAGTTGCTCTAGAATCTCATTCCTTTGTTGGCTGGAGTCCTTCTAATTCCCGGCATAGAGTCATTGTCATAATACTGCCTCCCACATTCTTCTTTGAATCCTGGGACTGTGGGGTTATTTTCCTCTAAGAGCCCTTTAAAAGCAAGTGCAGAACTTGATGCAGTAGTGAAAACTTCCAACAACCTATTTAATTTTAAGCATAGGGCTATAACTTTCATGAATGTGAAATGAATGCAAAACTATATGACCACATTATGTGTGTTAAAATAATTAACTAGTCCTCAGCTTCTCAGACAGGATTGGTCATCCGAGCTGAAAATTCATCAGCAACAACCACCTTCTTGAGCAGTATATAGATACATGATTACATTTAACAGTCAGAGTGTGCTCTGTCAGATTCTGGAACTGATTCAGCTTCCATTCAWCCGATGTGCCATTGTTATCCTCAGATACTTAACAGCTTTTCTTTGTCATGGAGAAGACTCTTCTTCTTTAGGCAAACTAAGTTTTCTGACTTAATAATAGTAATCACTTGACTCCTCATACAACTAACAAATATTAGCAAAATGGTAAATCATCATAAGCAGTAACATGCATTTTACCAGTACATATGGGCATTGAATTGGGTGTTTATGTACTGGTAATTCAAAGTCTACAATAGAACTAGGAGGTTACAAAAATATATCTACACTGTGTAGAAAATTGATACACAAAACCAAGAAGGAGCGTRTTTATCTCACTGATGGTTATCATGCAAACCTGTAATCATGAACTCTCTGGGAAGAAATGTTAAAATCTATAAAAGTAGTGTCRTAAGTTGGTCTCAGGCAAACAGTGAGTCTGAAGAAAAGATTTWCTCTGAAAGGTAGGTAGATAATTCTGTTTTAGATTTAAGGTTTTTACAAGCATCACATTTCAATACAATGCAGAGAACCAGGTTTAGAGGTCAAAGTTCTGCACATTGGAAGCAGTACAAATCTTAATAGGAAAATGTCTCTTCAGTTTTTTAATAGACTAGAGTGGAGAGTGCCTCTCAGCYTCTTCCTTTCCTCCAGCTTCTAGAGAAGGATCAAGGTTTACTCATCCTGTAGGTAGGTAATCCACTAAGTACAATAAAGGAGACCCTGTCTGCAAATTCCGTTAAGTACATACATGACAGGGGAATACTGAATACTGTCRTTTCATTATTAATTCAGATATTCAGAGGCTAAATTATGAACTCAGCTATGGAAATTGAAAACTGAAAATGTATTTATTTCAGAGCTACACATAATTATATACTTCTAGTTTGCCCTGTCTGTTTTAAATTACTTTATGCAAATCTCATTTTCAAGGATTATGTATAGAGTAAAATTAGATGAGCCCTTAAAAAGCTAATATAATATAATTGTGGTATTATTGTGCATGTGCATAGTATGTACATAAGATCCAGATGTTAATTAGTACATCAGGTTGATTTAGCAAACAGAAATTTGCTYTTATGAAAAACTGAAAGGAGACACAATTACATCCTAGAAAGTTATTGTTTATACTACAAGCTCACTGAAAGGAAAAGAAATTACATAGCAAAAAATAAATCTAGAAAAAAAAAACATAAATTAAGGCATATAGCAGGAATTCATTGTTACCAGAACCTAGTCTGATGGCTTTCCACAAAAAAAGACATGAGTTATTTACCCTGAATATTGATTGTGTAATGAATGGTAAGGCAGCTTTATGCAGTCAGATCTTGCCCTTGCATGTATCACTGCMTTTCACTTGGCAGTAATGAATTTTGGGAAGTTTGCATCAGATGYATATGGAGTTCTTTAACCCTTCTTTTGAGAGAAAAAGCTGGCTCCGGAGGGTTAAAAATTTGGCCAGTCAATGTACAGTTTCCTGGAACCAAAATTCCCCTGGTGTATCTCCTCACATGTTTTTTAGAGGCTTGATCCAAATAACAGCCTTGCACKCTATGTAAAAAGAAAACTTCAGGTAAAATATTTCTGCTTCATAGCCATAACAAAAGAAGGGTTTTTAAACTACAACTGTAATAACTGTAATTCAGGAAAATTTTGTTATTTAACATGAAGTGTCCATGTCAGCTTTGCATTTCTTATTGAAAGCTGATATTTAATGTCAGAAAATAGATGGGAAGTGAGTRTGAATTACTCAGAGAAAAATATTGTTGACAACAGAAACTTTAGAACAATTGTATAGAACAGCCTCTCAGCCTACCTTCCCAGCCCTTAGCAATGTGTTCACTGCCTTCCAAACCCCCACTGACCTCAGTGGGAGTTCTGAATGTATCCAGAACAGGAAGAACTGTCCACATTTCCTACTGTGGCAAAACCTCTGCCGTGACCTGTGATTTTTTTTATCACTGATCCCAGATCCAAAATCTCATCACCAGGTCACAAAAGCTGAGCAGTGCATGAGTGCAGCAAATGTCACAAGTATTTCAGGCCAATCTAGCATCTAAAATCCTTGGTTTTGAATAACATAGCTGGTATTAGTGCCACCTTTTCAAATCTGACATAGAAGCCTCAGTGAGCAAAGAAAAACWATCCATTCTATACTCCATTTCAAATGCTATAAACTCAGCTTTGCATTTTGAAGGACTTTTCTATTTAAATATGTACGTCAGTTTTCTTGTTGGATTTTTCCATACGAAAATTGAGGTGTAGCAAAGTTTATGTACAATGAATGGCTCAGAATTAATACTGACCTACAAGAAGAAAGCCTTATAGAATCATAGGACATGCTGTGCTGAAAGGGTCCCATCAGGATCATCGAGTCAAACTCCTGGCCCTGCATAAGACACCCCAAGAATCACACCATGTACCTGACAGCATTGTCCAAACACTTCTTGAAGTCTGACAGACTTGGTGCTGTGATCATTTCTCTGGGGAGCCTGTTCCAGTGTTTCCTGATATCCAATCTAAACCTCCACTGACTCAGCTTCGTGCTGTTTCCTCCAGTCCTGTCATTGGTTAGGAGAATGAAAAGATCTGTACATTTATATCTTCATATATATATATATATGTAAAAAAAAAAGTAATTACATTTAGATCTGTATAATTTTCCAGCATTTTGGTTCCTGCAATTAATATGAGASACAATTGCAAACTAGAATCAAAATTTAAAAAAATTAAGCATTTTGTGCTTTATTCTAGTTTTGCTGTTCGTGGCTTTGGGGATATGTATTATGCATAGTACCAAAAATGAGCAG
>NW_026623930.1:73808-78815 GCF_030028575.1 Malurus melanocephalus | reverse complement strand
AAAAAGATAAGAAGAGCTAAATACAGAAAAAACAAACCCAAAGCTGAGCTGGAGTCTGCTGCTGACAAACCAGAAGTTACTGGGAATCAGCCTGTCAGTCACTTAGGGCACTCATGTTTTCAAACTGCTTTCATATTGTCAGGGCCCCATGGGCCCCCCAGCCCTGCCTGTTCCTGCCCACCCTCTGGGTTACCCCAACCCTTCCCACAGCCCAGGACCCCAACTCAGCCCCACAAGGGCCATCAGTCCCTGCCCCAGCATTGCCTCAGCAGAGCTGATCKMCAGCTCCCCMCAGCTTTGCCTSTCAGGCATGTGCCCAGCCCGTGGGCTGATGTCTTGTGTCTCTGCCACTGATCAGTCCCCATCCCTTTCCCCATGGACCTGCCTAACCATTGAGAGTCTCTGCYTCACCCACACTGAGCCTGCTCTTTTTTTAAAATAAAAAAATCATTCACAATGAACATATATTTTCATTCCATAAAGTACTTGCATTTTAATGAAGAATGCAGTTTCCCAGCAGCAGGTGTTAACATCGAAATGAAAAATTAGATCATTATATTGTGTATCTGCTTTCAGAAGGATAAATTGAAAATAGGATTTACTAAAAACACTGATAATATCTTGAAACCCTCATTTGTCTTTAAAGCTATATTAAATTTCATGCGGTTTCTAGTTTGCTTGAGGTATTTCAAGACTGCTTGGGGAATACACAGTGGAATGTTTTTCTAAGCTATCATAACTGTAAGTCTGCCTGAAATGTGACCTGTTGATAGCTTTATGGAGGTGCATTTTGATCCCTGTATCCTTCCTCATTCTGAGAAAGCCTGAAAAGTAATTATAAACATTCTGATTCTCAATCTTTCTGCACTGAATGCCAAAACTAAAGTGAAAGCTGAGGCCACAGGAATMTGTTCTCTAGCTCTGATTCTGCAGACCCTAAATGTACTTACCTAATCTCTGCACAACATCAGGGACTACTCACAGTGTTTAAAATTAAGTAAATACACAAAGCTTTCCCGGATTAGGGTTATCTTTTGACACTTACTTATTTTCACCACAAATTTCCTCTGACTAATACTCATGATCGAGGACGGAAAAGTCAAGCTATGAAGGAAGTGTTTCTGCTGCCACCTGTGATTATTGCTTTAGTCCAATGGGCAGAGTTAACGAAATGCACCTCCTTAAGGCCAGGTCTATGACCGGATAAATTTGGTGCAGGCTGAGGGAAACTCCAGGAGAGACAGACAAGTAAATGTTGACTAGACAAATAGTACATGCCATTAAAGAGCTACAAGGACAGTCAAATACTATGAATTTCACTTCATTCTCTTGATATGAGGTCTTTTACTAATGGTTTTAGTCCTTAAACCTCAAAATGTTCATCTCTTTGATTCTGAAGATTATACCCTAACAAGGAATAAACCTATAGGAATTAGAATTCTCTGTGACATAATTGTAATATCTCTTATTGCTATCTGTGATGCTGTATTTCCCTGAATGTGAACAACCTTGGTGTTCTGCTTTGAATGCAATCAGATGAAAAGCACAAGCTTTGATGTCCTGCAATTACAGCTTTAGCATAGGAAATCATACARTTTTGTGAGGGTATGGCCATGTGTACATGGACATATTATAAAGCTTTTGAGAATGTACTTTTTTTTCAACTGAATTTGCATCCATACAGCACATTKTGTTAGGCATTAAGATAGTCCATGGGCTTTTCAGAGTTTACACCATTTTTTCACCTACTTGACATGCATGGTGCTGAATTAGGGCTGTCTTCATTATAAAGCTGGAAATTATTTTCTATGGTTACTTGACTATCAGCTTCTATACCCAATTCATGAGTAGATATTCTGTAAAATACAGTCCTTCTTATTTGCTTTGTACATTATTTTATTCTTATATTGCATTCTCTGATATGTTCTAGAAATCCTATGCCTTCTCATAATCAGACTTCATTATTAGCCTCCTGACCCAAATTCTTTCTCCGTACCTCTCCTATGCCCAGTGCTTTGAGCTGCAATGCAAGRTTATCCTAATATTTTAGTTCCTTATGCTCCTGTAGAAGTCATGTTCTACACCATTCTCTCGTGTAATTTTCTTTCTTGTGAAATCTTATACTCAGAAATAATTCTTTACACAACTATCGTTTTTGTGGGGGGCAGATCTATTTTGACTACCTAGAGGACATAAATAACTAAATGCTTCAGGAACATGAGAAAACAAACAGAAAAATATTAGAGATTCATAAACCTCTATTAAACTTACTCTCAGTTGTTTTGGTTTAACCCTAGCTGAAAACTCAAGCTYATGGAGCTTACCCAGTCTTCCCACAATGTCCCCTTATGTGATAAGGTCGAGATTCATAGGGTAAAAGTGAGAAAATTCAGGAGTTGAGATGMACACAGTTTAATAGGGAAAGCAAAAGTCATGCATACAAGTAAAGAAAGACAAGGAATTCATTCACYATTTCCCCTGGGSAGACAGGTGTTGARCCATCCCCAGGAAAGCTGGGCTCTGTCACATTAACAGTGACTTGGGAAGACAAATGCCATCTACCCAAATGTCCTCYTCTCCCTTTTTCCCCCAGCACTATACACTAAGGATGATGCCATATGGTATGAAATATCCCTTTGGTCAGTTGGGGCCATCTGTCCCAGCTGTGTCCCCTCCCAAGTCCTTGTGCACCCCCAGCCCCCTTGTTGGTGGTGAGGGGTGAGAAGCAAAAAGGCCTTGAGGCTGTGTGAGCCCTGCTCTGCAATGACTAAAATGTCCCTGAAATATCAGCTCTGTATCAGTGCAAATCCACAACACAGACCCCTAGTAGCTACTATGAAGAAAATTAACTCTWTCCCAGCCAAAAATATCACATTCTCCACCCCTTATTCCATAGGATTTAGCTACTCCTCAGAGGAGCATTATCCTAAGGGATAAATAGAGGAAGGTTATGGGCCTCATCCCACTGATGTAAGAGTAGGGCCTGAATATGGAGATGCAAGTAAAATATCTTCAGCACCAGCTCTTAGTGTTTATCTGGTTCCTTACCCATCCTGCAATTCTTATTATTAATCTCTGTATTACTGGGTTTTACTAAAAAAATTTTGCAGTCTACTAAATACTTCAGTGAAGTCCAGAGTGATGATGTCTGCTCAAAGTCTTCTCTATAGAAAAACAATTATCCATAAAATTTACCAGCTCACAGAGYCTGGTGCAATGTATTCTTGGCAACTATCACCTTTTAAATTTACTTTCATATCTTCAGGTATTCATCCTTCAAAATATATATGCTCTCAGAACMTGTTACTTTAGTAAACTTTAGCCCCAGGTCAAATTTTGTCTTAAAAGCCATACATAGAAATATAAATCTCAGGGGGTTTTATTCAAGTTTTGTATACTGTGCAATGTGGGTTACACTTCATGCTTCTCACATAGATACCTAGTCAAATACATAACCTGGATGAGCAGAATCTGTTTCCTACTTGTCTTCCCTTTGTTCCTTTGGTTTGGTATATAAAATTATTGTAATGTTTTCTTACTTAAAAGGATGAAAAAATAGGGTAGAAAAAAGCAGCTTCCCAAATCTAAACTGACACAATGCTGTTTCACAGTAGTCTTGTAATTATTTGACTATTGTCACTACCATTTAAYATATAAATGAAGAGCTGTATGTGGCTGGGGAATGCAATACTATGTATTTCACAGAGACATTAATCAGATATCTCACTAAAATGCCTTGCAGAAGAAAAGGTTTTGTTTTCTTTTTTTTTGTTTGTTTGTTTGTTTGTTTTGGTGTTTTTTTTTTTTGTTTGTTTGTTTGTTTGCTTGTCCCACTCCCCCGGGCAAGCTTCAGTGTTTTGTGGTAGAAGTCTGTGTACTATGGAACAGCAGCTGGTCACAGGCTGTAGCAAAGTGCTGCCTGGTCAGTGGAACACGCCTTAATGCCTGTAAAAAATTAGGCATTTATCTATACTTTGTAGGAAAGGGGGGAAAAAAAGCCGACACTTCATCCATGTGTACAAGTACTTTTAAGAGACGGTGTATGYATTTGGATTTATTATCCCTCTCCAGAACATTACTTGTCTATTATCAAGCCACATATATAGATGTAGGGACCGCAGTGTTTCCACTGATCCTGTTTCTCTCAACTGCCCCTGGAGAGGCCCCTGGAGAGCACTGTTTGCTCATCCRTCTCCTTGTGCSCTGWGGACTTGGCAATGCTGGATTAACGCTTGGACTTGACGATCTTAAAGTTCTTTTCCAATCGAAACGACTCTACGATTTACCATTGCCAGGAGCGGTGACTGCGGGGGCCGAGCGCCTCTCCCCGGAGCCCAGTCCCAGTTCATCCAAGAGGGACAGCCGAGGTCRGCGGGCTCTCCTGGCACAATGGCGCTGTCAGGGAGGGAAACCCCTTCCCCCAGCACCGCCGATGCGCGGACAAGGGGGGGATCAAACAGCCCGAGCAGCAGCCTCRGGCGCTCAGACACCGCCCGCGGCCGGGGCAGTGGGACGGACACAGCTCCCTGGGGTCCCGTCTGCCATCCGCTGGCAGAGGGCATCCAGCGGTACTCCCTGAGGATGGGGGAGCTGTTCCCCCTGCTGCTCCCCCTGCCCCCAGAGCCCGCTCCGACTCCGGCACAGCGCGGACGGTGAACAATGGCCCGTGGCCGCCCCCTGTCTGCCCCGGCCGCCCACGGGCGGGCTGCTCGGGGTCCGCCCCGCCGCTCCCGCCCCTCTCCGCCTCGGCCGCCCAAGTCCCTTGAACTTTCCCCGGGCTCTCGCAAMAAGCGGCCCACGCCGGGCTGCCACGGCCGCCGCTGTCCGCGCAGCCCCCCGACCCTCCCTCCAAGTTCCCCTCAAGCACAGCCTGGCCCCGAAGCCTCCAAAATCCCTGCAAACTGCCCGCCCGGGGATCCCCGGCACTGCGCCCGAGCAGAGCCCGCCGCCGCCCCCGCTGCTCTCCCGTTCACACCTCGCACAGCTCCCGCCGCCCGCCCCCCGCCC